>NC_143579.1:101326362-101631362 GCF_048544385.1 Mastigoproctus giganteus
TTAAAGAATATTTATTTTTCTTCGGTTAAATCATACTCGTTGATGGTTCATCATTCATTGTTGGTTTATTGGAAGCGAAGGAATTGTCTTCGGAAATGTTTCAAGATTCGTTTATTTCCAAGACAGTCTTTTCTTTATAAATTTCACAATAGAATGCATAAACATTTTTAAATCTGTAGCAACTTTTCTAGTGTGTGCTCGAAATTTGAATCTTGTGACTTGAAAATCTCAATTGCTTTTTCTGTGTTGAAAAGCTTCGTTAAGCACCTTGAGAGTGAAAGAACGAACAGGAGTTTCAGCTGTTAAACCTCTTTTCTCGGCTTCTCATTTTGCCATTTCAATGAGGTCTTCATTTGTGAGCTCTCCATTGTGTACTTGAAGCAAATCAGTGACATTAGCTGTAGAAATCTCAAGCTGCAATTGGTTAGCAACATTTACAATCACTTCTGTTTCATTTTGTACAATCTCTGCTGGTTCTTGAAATCCTTCAAAGTTATCAATAAAGTGATGAGAGAGTTTATTCCAAACACATTTTATGTTCTCTGTAATTTTGTCCCATGCTTGTTTTGTTATTTTGATATAAAATATGGAATTCTTTCCAAAATTCTTTAAGAGTTGGACCTCCCGCCTTATCTCTTCCTGAACAAAGAAATGCACGCACAGTAATACTGTATTATATAGGTAAGTGCGTGGTTTGAAATGCGGGTGCGTGGTTTGAAATGCGGTCTGAATGAATGTTTAGCATTTATTATTGAAATTAATGTTCATATTTTTGTTGATATTTGAAAAACATAACTTGAAAACCCAGGAACTCATAAGGGGTACATGCAAAGTGTGCACAGACTGTCTAAAGCCAACAGTAGTGCTTTAAAATTACATTTAATCCTTGGATTTCTTTTTTCCATATAATTTGTATTAAAAAAAAATAATAATAATAATAATTCTGAATTTCTGTTTATCCAGTTTTATTGAAATTTAGAATGGCTTTACAAATATTTTTAAATGGCCAAAATATAAAATTTCATGAAAATCCATTCAGTGAGAATCCATCTGTTACATGTGGATGGATGGGGTGAAGACCGACCCCACACACACACACACACACACACACACACACACACACACACACACACACACACAGTGCTGCCACTTTATTAGGTACACCCCTGCTGTGCACACAAATGGTTAGTCCCACAACGTTGCAAGTCACATGACCACAGTTGTGGATATAAATGCAGCAGAACCTTTCTAGTTTCAGTTAAGCGTACAAACCATAGCAAGAATGGAGAAAAGGAGTGATCTGACTTTGAATATGGCATGGTAGTAGGTGCAAGATGTGCTGGACAAAGCATCTCTGAAATGGCAATTCTCCTGAACTTTTCATGCACCACAGTTTCAAGGGTGTAATGAACAGAAAACATCCTCTCAATGGCATTCCTGTGGAAGAAAATTGCTTGTTGATGATGAGAGAGAGAGAGGTCAGAAGAGGATGCTAGAATTGTGCAAGCAAACAGATGGGCCACAATGTCACACATCACATCAGAATACAACCTTAGTGCGCAGAACAAAATATCACACTGGTCGCACATGGGCTACAACAGCCGACAGCCACATCACATACTTTTGTTATCAATAAAGAACAAGAAAGCACGCCTGCTGTGGATTGTTTTTGTTTGTTTATTTGGTTTTTGGGAGCATTAGCAACTAAGGCCATATTGCTCCGGCGATATGCGGTGGTCATTCCCTGACCTTTCCGCATCCTCCGTATTTGGTGGTCACGGGCTCGAACCCCGGTCTAATCAAGAAGCGTGTGCTACGCACTGCTGCTCCTGCCAACCTGGCTACAGAGGCGCCTACCTGCTGTGGACTATGGAGGATTGGAAAACAGTTGCTTGGTCTGACGAGTCGAAGTTCCTGGTGCAACATGTTGATGGAAGGCTCGGAATTTGGCAAAAACAACATAAATCCATGGACCCGTCACGTCTGACGACTACTGTGCAAGGTGGGGGCAGTGTATGGTGTGGGGAATGTTTTCTTGGCACACGTTGGGTCCACTGATACGGATAGCTTCACTTCTGAATGCCACATCGTACCTAAAAATTGTTGCTGACCAAGTGCATCCGATCATGTTGACAGTTTATCCTCAGTCAGATGGTTACTTCCAGCAGGATAATGCAGCGGTGCACAAAGCCCGAATCATTATGGAATGGTTCCAGGAACATGACATTGACTTTTCTTTGTTGCAGTGGCCTGCTCAGTCCTATTGAACATCTTCGGGATGAACTGGAAAGGACTGATCGCTGCAGGCCTACACCTCCATCGAATCTCAAGGAACTGCATGACACACTCATGTCAGTATGGTACTCCATTCCTACAACATTTTCAGCATCTTGTACAATCTATGCCTAGACGAATTCAGGCTGTTTTGAAGGCTAAAGGTAGGTTCAACACAATACTAGGTAGGTGTACCCAATAAACCATTGGTAGGTGTACCAATATTTATGAAATACAATCAGACGTCTATATAGCGAAATTGATTGTTTCCTTGAAAAAATTTTTGTTATACAGAAATTTTGTTAAAGAAATTTTACCTTTTCAACAATGAAAAATACTGTCAATTCAGAAATACAAGTCATTAGCATTAGTACAGGCATATGATGCAAGAAAGCAACCTTATGCAGCATCAGCTAAAAAAAAAAAAAAAATCCCATTTCACCCCTCCATTTGATCCAAATACCTGTCCAGCTCAGCATTAAATTTATTTAGGCTCTCAACTTCCACAACAAAGGATGGAAGTCTGTTCCACCAACTAACTACCCGCTGGCTAAAGGCAACCTTCCGCACATCTACCCTACATCTGTCTTTCCTCAATTTGAATTTATGCCCTCTCCGGTAATTATTCTGAGCAAGTGAAAGAATCCCATCAGCACCGAGCAAGCTCAAACCATTCAAGGCTTTATACACTTCAATTAGATCACTTCACAGGTGCCTAGTCTCCAGACACTGTAATTTGCAAAACTTAAGCCTTTCTTCGTAAGAGCAACTCTTTGTTCCATTCAATAACCTTGTTGCCCTTCTCTGTACTCGTTCCAGCCTCTACATCCTTCTCGAAATGAGGACTCCAGACCTGTATACAGTACTTAAGGTGTGGCCTGACCATTGCCTTATACAAGGGGATAATCACCTCCTTATCTCTGCTAGAAAAATTCCTGTATATCATTGACAAGACACCATGAGCTACTCTTGCAGACTGTCTGCACTGCTCAGCACAATTACCCCAGGTCCTTTTCGTTCTCTACCACTGTCAGCGTAGTACCACAGAGTTCATACATTACTCTGGGGTTACTGCTTCCCATATGTACTTTACATTTGTCAATGTTAAACTTCATTTGCCGCCTCTTAGCCCATCTGCTCAACTTTTCTAGATCCTGTTACAGCAGCGTACTGTCATTAGTGTCCTTAACAACCCTGCCAACCTTCATATCATCTGCAAATGTGGACATTAAGCTTGATATACCATCATCAACATCATTTATAAATACAGAAAACAACAATGGACCCAACACTGAACCCTGAGGGACTCCACTAATATCATTAGTCCACGATGAGCAGTGTCCATTGATTACTACTCTCTGTCTTCTCCCACTCAACAATCTCTTTATCTATAGCAGCAATTTGCCTCCAATGCCACACTGCTCCAATTTGTTCAGCAGTCTTTCATGTCAACAGTATCAAAAACCTTTCTTTGATCCAAATATATGATATCAAAGTTATTCCCTGCATCCAGTTGCTTTGTGACCACATCATAGTATCCAATTAAATTGGTCAGGCAAGACTTTCCCTTAACAAAACCATGCTGTGTCCCAGCTATAACTGAAGTCTTGTCTAGATGATCCTGCAATGCTTCTTTAACCAGTGCCTCCATTAATTTTCCTGGACCAGAAGTTAAACTAACAGGTCTATAATTACTTGTGTCATCCTTTGATCCTGCTTTGTGAATTGGTGTCACATTTGCACATCTCCAGTCTGTGGGTACCTCCCCTGAGTCCAAAGAAGCTCTCATAATTATGGCTACGGGTCTGCTTACTTCCTTTGCTGCCTCCTTTAATATAACTAGATAGATCCCATCCACCCCCGGGAGCCTTTTTTATGTTTATCTTTCACAATTTCTCCTCCACTTTCGTCTCGGTTATTACAAAATCATCTAGCTCACTGCCAGAGTTTACTTCACCTCTGGCATTCCCCTCCCCGAATAAATCCTCATGTGTGAATGTAGATGCAAAATACTCATTTAGTTTGTTAGCCACCTGAGTAGGATCATCAACAGTTGAACCATCAATATCCAGTCCACCTATCTGATTTATCCCTTTCCTTCTAGAGTTTACATGGGTAAAGAACTCTTTGATGTTTTCCTTTGCATCCTTTGCCAAAGATTTCTCATAATCTGCCTTTGCCTGCCGAATCTCCTTTGTGACTTGGTTACAGACCAGCTTATATCCATCATAGGCTTCCATGTCACCCATTAATTTATATGTATCCCATGCATTTTTCTTCTCTGCCATATGTCTCATTAGTTCATCTGACATCCATTTAGGCCTAAACCTTGAACAATATTTCTTAGTTGGTATGTAAAGCCTAGTAGCTTCCAAGATAAATTCTTTGAATGCGTCCCATTTTGAATTTGCTGTTGGTAACATCATTAGTTGGTCCCACCGTATAGAATTTAAATACTGTGTCAGACCACCGTAGATGCCTTTACGAAATCAAAAACCCTTCCCTTTACCCCTGATGGTAGTTACCTCTTTGAGTAAATCCCACTTCAGCACACTGTGATCACTGCCACCTAGTGGTTCCTTTATCTGCAGATTCTTAATGCATGAAGAATCACTACTGATAATCAGATCAAGAGTATTACTCCCTCTAGTTGCCTCCCGAACATGCTGATGTAGAAAACAATCATCCAATAAATCCACAAAAAGCCTTGCTAGTGTGCGAGTGCCCAACCCACAAATTCCAGTCAATATATGGGA
Organism: Mastigoproctus giganteus; assembly: GCF_048544385.1. NCBI lineage: Eukaryota > Metazoa > Arthropoda > Arachnida > Uropygi > Thelyphonidae > Mastigoproctus > Mastigoproctus giganteus. Next base: position 101,331,393 of record NC_143579.1, read on the forward strand.
AATTAAAATCCCGCATTATAAGACTCTCTGATTTACTGGCCCACTATTTCCCTGTACAGTTTCTTACTATACTCACCAGAGTCATTAAACCTATAAGACGCTCCTACTCTCAATTTTGATCTCCCAATGCTTATGTCACACCAAACTGACTCGATACTGCACTGTCCAGCGATGTCGACTGGCTTCACTTCCTTGGATTTTATGTGTTTCTTAACTAATAGCATAACCCTTCCTATCCTGTCTTTCCTTCCTGTACACATTGTACTCCCCAAATTCCAGTTCTGTATTCCTTATATCTGTGACATCTCATCTCTGATATCCCAACTATATCTGCCTTTGATGTTTTGAGCAATACCTCAAATTTATTTACCAATTTTCCCGACTTTACAGTTAATTCTTTACTAGCGAGCGCTCGTAAAGCGGGAATATATTTCCCATAGATATAATGCTAAAAACAGGGGTTATGTTCTTAACAATGAAATTAGTTAGTTAATTAGTTTATGTTTAAACAATGATTGAATTATCCAAAGAAATGAAAACACTCTCTAAAATCAAGCAAGTTATAATAATAGAGAAATTATTTATGACTTACAAATGTTAAACAATGTTTATTCTTCATCATCATCGACTAAATGCACAGTCGTTTATCTCTCATTCTTGGTTTGTTGCACAAGGAGTCGTCTTCTTCAGAAATGCTTCAAGAGGCATTTGTTTCCAAGATAATTTCTTCTCTTCTCTTTTCTTTATAAATTTCAAGATAGCATGCATCAGCATTTTTCACGCACAAATTGCAATTAACACGAATTGCACGGAATGACAAGTTTATGAAGTTAAAAAAAAAAAAAAAAAAAAAAAAAAAAAGAATGAAAAGATTCTGAAAATTTATGTTTTTTTTATGATTTAAGATTGCAGTGAAGGGGAAACACATTTCACCCTAATAACGTAAAAACTCACACAATTACAGCTATTGGTATTTTTGCAAATGCAATAACATAGTTTACTATCTGTTTATAATTGATTGCGCTAGAGCAGAGAAGCCCAATAAACTGGAAAGTGCTAATTGTTTTTATTGTTTTATGGTCATTACCTCTAGAAATGTTCTTTAGAAAAATATCAACAAAACCGTTCAAAATCGCTTCTTAGGCAGTAACAGAACATGTGACAACGATGAAAGTGAGTGCAATTTACATTATAAAAATGACCTTTTAGAGAGATAAATAGCTTAGTTATGCTGCATACCAAAAATTTAAACCTCCAATGTCTTGGAACGAATAACTAAAATACAATGTGGTACTGGGTTCATATTACGATATTTTCATGATACGATGGTGTCTCTGGAATGGAATATCGTAAAGCAAAGTGCACTGTATTGTATAGCTACGTGTGTGGTTTGAAATGCGGTATTTATAAATGTTTAACATTCATATTTTTGCAATTAATGTTCATATTTTCGATTTTGTTGATACTTCAGAAAAAAAAAAAAAAAACTCGTAAAGCAGGAACTGCCTGTATAGTAAAAGATAGGAAAGAAGTGGGAATGAATAAATTTTCTTACATTTCAAAACAATTTTTTAATAGATAAATATTAAGAAATGACTACTTACATGATGCCCACAATTTATTAGTACATTTTTAAAAATTATGTTGTGAAATATTTGGTTACTTTTTTGTTGTACAGTGGATTCTATTGTACACCATTCATAAAAATGTTAGCATTTGTTTAAACTTTAAACATACAGATATATTTTCTGTTACATTTTCTTCTCACTGAAGGCCTCGATGCAAAGTTTCAAATGCTGCCAACATTAGTCTGGAAGGTTAAATATCATCATTCTTTTCTTTATTGGTGATCTCTCTCTCTCTCTCTCTCTCTCTCTCTCAGGGTAGCTTTGGAATTTTTTTTTGCTGGTGCACATAAGCCTCAAGCTTCCTTGCACCATATGTATAATAATAATATTGTCCACATTTTCATACAACTTATTGTAGATATTGTCACTAATTCTTTAAATATAAATACACTTCAAAATTTTGGAGTCACTCGGATATTCAGCTACTATGACATCATTATAAACTCATTTCCCTGTTCCAGGGAAATTAATGGAGGCACTGGTTAAAGAAGTATTGCAGGATCATCTAGACAAGATTTCAATTATAGCTCAGACGCATCATAGGTTTTTTAAGGGGAAGTCTTGTCTGACCAATTTCATTGGATACTATGATGTAGTCATAAAGGAACTGTATGCAAAGAATAACTTTGATATCATATATTTGAATCTTAGAAAGGCCTTTGATACTGCTGCACATGGAAGACTGCTGCACAAATTGGAGCAGTGTGGCATTGGAGGCAAATTGCTGCTATGGATAAAGGGATGGTTGAGTGGGAGAAGACAGAGTTGTAATCAATGGTCACTGCTCATCGTGGACTAATGTTATTAGTGGAGTCCGTCACGGTTCAGTGTTGGGTCCATTGTTGTTTTCTGTATTTATAAATGATATTGATGATGGTATATTAGGCTTAATGTCCAAGTTTGCAGACAATACAAAGGCTGGCTGGGTTGTTAAGGACACTACTGAAGCTATGCTGCTGCAACAGGATCTGAAAAGGTTGAGCAGATGGACTGAGAGGTGACAAATGAAGTTTAACATTGACAAATGTAAAGTACTACATATGGGAAGCAGTAACCCCAGAGTAACGTATCAACTCTGTGGTACTACACTGACAGTGGTAGAGAATGTAATGGAGCTGGGTGTAATTGTGCAGGCAGATATGAAGTTTTCTGAGCAGTGCAAATGGTCTGCAAGAGTAGCTCATGGTGTTTGGTCAATGATATACAGGAATTTTTCTAGCAGGGATAAGGAGGTAATTATCCCCTTGTATAAGGTAATGGTCAGGCCACTCCTTGAGTACTGTATAGAGGTGTGGAGGCCTCATTTTAAGAAGGAAGTAGAGCTGTTGGAATGAGTACAGAGAAGGGCAACAAGATTAGTGAATGGAACAAAGGGTTGCTCTTACGAAGAAAGGCTTAAGTTTTGCAAATTAGTGTCTGGAGACTAGGCACCTGCGAGATGATCTGAGTGAAGTGTATAAAGCCTTGAATGGTTTGAGCTAATCCCCCGAGAGGGCATAAATTCAAATTGAGGAAAGACAGTTGTAGGATAGATCTGCGGAAGTTTGCCTTTAGCCTGCAGGTGGTTGATTGATGAAACAAACTTTCAACTGTTGTTGTAGAAGTTGATAGCTTATTATTATTATTATTATTATTATTATTATTATTATTATTATTATAATAATCAATTATTATAATAATAATTATAATAATTATAATTATAATCAATTATTATAATAATAATAATAAGCTATCAAGTTGATAGCTTATTATTATTATTATTATTATTATTATTATTATTATAATAATCAATTATTATAATAATAATAATACGCTATCAACTTCTACAACAACAGTTGAAAGTTTGTTTCATCAATTAACCACCTGCAGGCTAAAGGCAAACTTCTGCTTAAATAGATTCAGGGCAGAACTTGACAAACATTTGGATTGAGTAGATGGGTAAAATAAGGGTGTGTTTTTTTTTTATTTTTTGGCTATGTTGGCTTGCTTTGTTGCATCATGTGCCTTTCTAATGCTTATTCCTAAAAATTTGTCAGGAACAATTTTGGATCTCTTCTCAAGATTGCCCAATGTCTTCTAGTAGTTCATCCCTCTCATCTCTGTTAATTAGCATTTTATCAAAACCTGCTTTTGCGAAACAATTCTTAATCGTTGTTTCCATCACATCTTGACTCCACACTTTTGCCAACTCTGATATGCACATTCACAAATTTATAACAGAATCTATAGGTCGGTTGGTTTCAATTCTCAGTATAATTTTTTTCAGTATGCACCTTCAGTAGTGCATTTTCAAATTCTTGATAATGCCTTGGTCCATTGGCTGCAGTTTAGACGAGGTATTTGGAGGGAAGAAAACAATCTTCACACTTGTAAGTTTCGAAATTACCGAGTGAAGGTGGGCAGGGCAGTTGTCGACAATGAAAGCAATTTTTCTGTTTTATTTTGTAATTTTTCTGTCGAAATTTAAAATCCACTGTTCAGAAATTTCACTTGTCATCCAAGCTTGTTTGTTGCAGTCCAACCCTAACAACTTTACTCCTTTGAAACATCGGGGTTATTTACCTTTGCCTATTACCAAAAGCTTCAGTTTTTCATTATTATTATTAAGTTGTTGTTTGGTTTTTAGGAGCATTAGCAACTAAGGCCATATTGCTCCGGAATATGCGGTGGTCATTCCCTGACCTTTCCGCATCCTCCATATTTGGTGGTGACGGGCTCGAACCCCGGTCTAATCAAGAAGCGTGTGGTACGCACTGCTGCGCCTTCCCACCTGGCTACGAAGACGCCCAGTTTTTCATTACCAGCCATATTTGCACCAACCAAGAGTGTAATTCTCTCTATGTTTTTACCACCTAAACATTTATCACCTTTAAAAGTTAGTGTCTTGTTCAGCAAACATTTAAAAAATAGACATGTTTCATCAATGTTGAATATGTCTTTGGACTCTTAGTCCTCCATAATTTTTTCAAAACTGTTTCTTTCCAATGGGTATAGTCTTCTTTGATTGCAATTCCACTTTCATCAGAAATAACTTTTTTGAGCAAGCCCTAACGCTCTTTAAATTTGTCCAGCCAACCAGAACTGGCTTGGAATATTTTGTGCCCCAGAAAAGATGCGCACTCCATAGCCTCTTCTTTTATTAATAGTACTGATATCGGCATGTTTTGGTCTCTAATCAACTTCATCCACTTGAAAATGTCTTCATCTGCATCTTCCCAAAGGCATAATTTCGCACGCTTCCAACTGGGTCACGTTTCTTCAAACAGTTTGAGAATCGAAACAGGGTTTTTCAGAATGGTTGACACACTACTGGCAGTGACATCAAATTTTAAAGCGATTTTTTTTTTTTTTTTTTTAACGCCCTGATCTACACTACTAAGCACTTCCACTTTTTCACACTACACTCAAGGACACTGTAAGGTTACTTGCACAGCAGTTAAAACAAAGCTGAAATTAGGGACGATTTGTAGCTACCATGTAAACAGAGACAGGTGAAATTTAGTGAAAGTGTGTGACTGATTTCTTTGAAACAACAGATGAATTTCAGAGATAAAGGAAAATCACTTTCTCCTAATTCTCTAATTTTACAGTAGAAAAAGGATGCTTACAGTAGAAAATAGGTTGACCAGAGCAAATGCCTGCATTGGGGATATACCTTAATCTTTGCCAATGGCTGTGGACAGCTGACTAGCAGGACTTCTTGGCATAGTAGTGTATAAGTTGTATAGATTTTGCTTCTGTTTAGTCAATGCTGACTCACTACTGGGCAGAGGCCTCTCCAAAACTTTTCAATCTTTTTCTATTCTATCCTGTGCCGTGGTTGGCCAATTTCCTCCTGCAGGGTGTCACAGGTATCATTAAATTGTAAAATGTTTTATCTCTTAATTCATGCTTTCTACAGCATCAGCTTTTTTGCCTAAAGGCCAGAGGTGCAAACAATGCGTACCCGGGTCTCTGGAAATCAGTTCGTTATAGGGAAACTATTTTCAACGTAATGACCAAGGGGAAATCAAAAAAAGTTCACTACATAGAAAATTTCATTATATGGAAGTTCATTAAAGAGAGGTCCAACTGTGTGTGTGTGCATAAAAAACCAAAAAGTCCTTCCCATTTGAGGACTCACTGTTAGAAAACCGTGAGATAATGAATAAAGACCTTTTCAGCTTCATCTTATCTTTTTAGCATTCTTAGGATAAATGGCCATGGTTATGAAAAACCATTGTTAATGTACACAAGAAGTGCAATAGAAAAGCTATAAAAATTGAGTGCTATTGTTAAAAATAATGACGAGCATAATTGAATATGGCATTTGTATAATTGAGAGAGAGAGAGAGTCTATACAAGGCAGTGCAAAAATTAAGTTTTAATTTTGATAACATTTCTTTGATTCTGTTTTACTGGCTTCCCCCCCCCCTCTCATAATTAAAATTATTGATTATAGGAATTATTATATTATACCCACCAGTTAAAAACATGCATATAGGGACAAAAGCTAGAGTTTTCTTGTGGATTTGTTCTGACACACGTGGACATTTGGTATTCAAAAGTCAGTATACCAGTTTTTGCATCTGGCAAAAATATGTATGGTATTTGTATATGAATGATGATAATACAGTACTTGTAATAATGATGGCATGAAGCTCTGTGTAATGTTGTATATCATTATTAAATGTCAAAAAATAAAAAAAAATGTCACAAAAGGTTCAGAGGGGGTTATATGATGTCAGTAGAACCACATGCTTTAAAGGAGTTAACAGATTTTGAATACATGGGAATACATTTATTGTTCAAATTTTGAACAATAAATTATGTTCGAAATTGATCCTGGGACTAGGGAAACTTTTCAAAATTTTGTACAAAAGCTGGACTTTTTCACCTTATACACCGAAATTCTTGCATATGTGAGAATTCATATCTGTAATCTAAATACTCTATATATATGAGTGATGACAACATAAATTGCATCACTGTACATTTTCTTCCAAAACAGCATTATAATTAAATAATTGCCCCTGTAGCCTCAAATTTGTTATACTCTTATGTAAATTGATTATGCATTTTATTGATAAGAAAATAAATCAACGAAAAAACTATTTAAACATATTTATTTATAAATAATCATAGGAATACATTGCAGACCATATGAATTGCTTCTTCATTGTGGCCAATATTTTAAATTAACATTATATAATAAGATGTAAAAAAATAAATAAATAAATAAATAATAATATATATACATTATATATATATATATATATATATATATATATATATATATATATATATATAACCAGCAGTAAATAGATATTGTTATGGTACTATTAGGTCTTCTATAACAGATATTAGTATTTTGTTGGGCTACCATGAACATTAATTACCATCATCTGTCTGGCACACATCAGATTCTTGATACAATCACTGCTTAGTTCATGATACTAGCCTTGAATAACAGCTTTGTGCAATGCTGTTTTGCTTGTTGAATGGTTTTTAGCACCCCTCACTGCCTCAAAAGCTAACAGAAATTATATATGGAAAAACAGACATTCCACGGAAATAGGGATTGGGTAAGAGATGTTTTTATCTTTATTCTGTAGACAGAGTTTCTTAAAGAGAGGTCCTCAGACAACTAGAGTACCAGAGCTGTCGATGGAGGTCCATGAGTAACATTCTTTATTAAAAAAATAACTTACTGAATACTTTTTAAATTAATTTCATGTGATCAATTTAAATTAAAATAGCTAAATTTTTGCACAATGCAACGAGATCTTGTTGCACTGTGCAAACATTTATATAAACAATAATAGAAAGAACAGTATATAGCAGAATTACTGTTCTTCAAAGAAATGTCATCCTTCACAAAATAAAAATTAAATATTGAAAAAAAAAAAATAAATAAATAAAACTATGTATTGTAATATACATATATTTTTATATATGTTGTAATATGCATATATAGGCTAACATTAGAAGTGAGATTCCTCAAGGATCTATCTGTTTTGAGATCATAAAGCACTGGGGCTTGCTTTCATGTTATTGTGTTTGTTTCTGAATTGGAGGTATCAGCGTGGTGAGGTTAGTCATATCATGGTGTTTTCTTGCCACTTCTTCATTGGTTGCTGTCTTTACAGTGTCACCATTACAAAAGATCACAAGAACAAGTCCTTGTTCTTGCACCTGGGGTGACCTTGCAGAGGCAGCCATCGCTGGGAAGGTGCCATGAGGTGTTTGACTTCATTGTGTGGCTGTTTCCAATTTGGAAATGAGTGTAATAGTGCCAACATGGGTTTTGGCTGCTTTATTATCCTCAAACAACATAGTTTACCTACACATTTTGTGCAGACAGGGCAGCTCATGGGGTTTTGTCAATGGTATACAGGAACTTTGCTAGCAGGAATAAGTAGCTGATTATCCCCGTTGTATGAGGCCTTGGTTCAGCCACATCTTGAGTACTGTAATACAGGTCTGGAGGCATCATTTTAAAAAGAATGAGTATCTGCTGGAATTTGTGTAGAGAAGGGCAACGAAATTGGTGAAAGGAGCAAAGAGATCTGATTGAGGTGTTTAAGGCCTTGAATGGATTGAGTAAGCTTATGTTGATGGCATTCTTCCTCTTTGGCAAGACTACACACGAGGAGACAAATTCAAATTGAGGAATAGATGTTGGAAAGTTTGCTTCAGCCAGCGGGTGGCCGATTGTTGGAACAAAGTTCCATGTGTTGTTTTGCAAGTGGGTATCTCGAATAAATACAAGGAGGAATTCGGGTAAATTGTTGGAGGAGATGGAGAGGTGAGGTGGGTAATTTATTTATTTATTTAATTTTTTTTTTTTGGCTAATGCTCTATAAGCTTGCATCATTTGCCACTATTCATATTAAGTTTTTTTGCATCACTATTAGTAGTTTTAAATACTTAAACCACTGTCAGAATCATCCTTCAAAATAGTAAACTCATCATACCTTTAACATATTATTCCATTCAGCTGCACAAATGTCTCTAACAGGAAAACCATTTTCCAATGATTTGTCGATAAATCACTTCCATGTGAGAGTAACAACACAAGTACGATTTTCTCTCTTATGATAAACTGCTACACCCCCAGCTTGTTGATCTTCTTGTTTGAAATGAATGACACAATCAACATTAAGTATGCTTACTTCTTCTTTGTTATTTAGCTATGTTTCAGAAAGTAGAAGTAAATTGGATTGTTGGGTGACTGCATCAGTGAGATTATCACTGTGAGCATGTAAACTTTGACAATTTAACGTTAGAATTGAAAGATCTTGTCGTTTACTGATGAACTCATATAAAGTACCTTGCATGTTAAGTAGAGGATTACTCGACAACCTGGTCATTTCAGCTTGAAATGCAAGAGTGGATGTAGCGTTTCTCATTCCATGATAAAATTTCTGTTTTCCATTTGCAGCAATATAAAGATCATTGATACCAGTTACTTGAGATAATGCAACATTAAATAGTTGTTGTTCGTGATATTTCTTGTATTCATAAACTATGGAATCGAAAGTACCCGAGATTTATGGATGGTAATAGCACAAGCCAGTATTAGTGGAAAATGATTTCATTTAGCCAAGATCGTTCTGCTGTTATTCAGTGAAACACTCTTACTTCTTGCGATCAGTATGGCTTCTAAATCGACTTCTCAAGCCATAGCAAACCAACGAGCCTTCGTTTTAGCAAGTCAACCCACAGCAGATGATCCTGGAAATTTCAACCAAAGATGTTTAATAGAATTAGTCTCTTTGTCATATTCAATACATGCCAATTTTCCTAAAGCTCTATTAGCCAGACCCATCGGACACATCAATATTAGTGATTATCAAGTATGGATTGCCAATAAGTAAAGGTTGCTTGTAAATACACATTTTCCGACGTATTTATAAGAAACTTTTAACAAATTTTGAGTTCTTAAGTCTCATTATTTTCGTGGCCATATAAAGAAAATGATAAGGCATCACTCCACACTGATGTGAACGATAAAAAGTTCACTCGATGCTGTCATAAACAATATAACTTTCAAATTATCTGTAAACTCTCGATACTTACCAAGATAAATGCTAGGAAAGGACAATTCTTCGGCATATTTGTCAAAAAGTAAACTTTGTGGAACATTTTGTTCACAAGGAGCTATTCGTAAATATTTGTCATCGCTCCACAAAAGATTTTGTTGTTGAGCGACTAAACTTTCTTCAATAGGTATAGCTTCACTAATTTCATCACATGTAGGAGCATCATCGTGTTCCATGTTTTCATCGAAGAATGCTTCGTCAATCTTGATATCATACAGATGATACAAAGGAGTCATAAGTAGTTACTTTAACCAAACCCTTACACCTCGTTTACAAACCAGGCCCATTAAATAACTTGATGTGTGTATTTTTTTTTTTGCATTTGATATGAACATTAATGCAATAATCATCATCTATTCTCCGAGGCAAATAATTGACCAACGAATTAACATTTACAAGATCATTTACATTTATAATTGTCCCAAAATTCCGTATTGGCCGAAACCATGTCTTAGTTTTCTAATTTACATGAATAGTATACGTGGAGAAATGAGTCACTCGGTCACGAAATCCAATCGAGGCAGATGAGGTGGAATAGCAGAATAAACGAAACTGTTGCTCTTTGAAAATGTTGGAATGGAATAATTTTTGAGAGATGTTTGACAAGTATTACAAGCTTTCATACTTATGTCTGCAGTTGGAAATTTTAAGAGAAGTAATGGATAACTTTCTGGAGTGCACAATTTTACATTATTTTCAAACGCAGATATCACAAACAGCTCCAAATGTATTTTTCAGAAATTGTCGTTCAAGTTCTTTATAGGAGTTACGGTTATGTTCGATGTTCTTGTAAATGATTTCATGCTCGACTACTGTTGAAACCTGTGGAGGATTTACAACAGGAGAATGAGCTGAAATATGATTTTGTTTCTTTTTGGATGATGCAATCAAAGCTGGCTGTTGCAATATACTCTGTCTAGCTGGTTCAGGAATCAATTGAAAATCCTCAGGTAATTCAATTGAACTCAAATCTTCTGGATCGAAATCTTCAGGAAGTTCTTGAACGGATCGCCAATAAGTAAAGGTTGCTTGTAAATACGCATTTTCCGATGTATTTATAAGCAACTCTTTGTGATGTTGACGGTTCAGCTTCTTGAAGAGAAGTCGATCTAGAAGGTTGATGTAGGTTAAAATCTTGAGAAGCAGTTTTATTAAACTCTGCATTTTTTTTTTTTTTTTTTTTTGTTCTCTATGTTTTTGAACTCATTCTTTTGTCGATATGGAAGGCTTCTTCGGTGGCTTTGAAGTTTTATTCTTGCGTACTTTTTTCGATTTCATTCAGCTGGAGATTTAGCCATTTTCGAAATACTCTTATAGGTTGTTTACTGAAATTAGATTTGGTATTTTTACAATTCAAAATACATTAGCAAAATCCATTTGTATGACATCATAACCAGAAACTACTGCAAGAAGTGATTGTTTGTTCAAGTGATTGCTTTATTGTTGCGTTCTTGAATCAAAACTGTTTAAATTTTTAAACGGTTTATTCAAAACTTACTTATGCTATTTAGAGGGTCAATGTTAATCAAAACTTGAGAAGCAGATTTTATAAAAGTCTGCATTTTTTTTCGTCCCCTGTTTTTGAACTCTTTCCTTTACAACTTGAGAGGCTTCTTTGGTAGCATTGAAGCTTTTATTCTTGCATAATACTACTATCCGCCGCTTACTCTAGGAATCGTTAGTGATTGAGTTAGCATTATTTAGGAAGTGACGTCATTTCCATATCTTAATATGAATTTATCTACCCACTCAACTACTTACTCTACCAAATCAAAGTTAATGACTGAGTTAGCGCCGTTTAGAAAGTGACATCATTTCCTCTTAGGTGACAACAGCCACCTAAGAGGAAGTGACGTCGGTTGCGTAATTTGCATAAGAAAATTTCATTACCAATCAGTTTTATTCCAGTGCCACCATAGATATTTTCAAGTAAAAAAAAAAAAAAAAAAAATTCGCTCAAATCATGTCTGTCTTTCCCTCTAATAATTTGTTTGATTCTTAAATTTATTCAAATTTCCTATTTCCAGTTACACTTTGGTTGAGAGCAGATTTTTGCATATCTGCCTGCAACCATGCTTTTACTATTTAAGTATATGTTCCCTTTCATGCTTTGCAAGAAACAGTAAGGCTACCATTGGGATTTGGTTTACTCAATCTCTCTAAAGCAGAGGTGCTCAACCTTTTGGAAGTTACGGACCAATTTGACAATTTGGTACACGTCACGGTATATAAAATAGACAAGTCTTATATACCGCTTTTAGGCTCGAATTAGCATTAGCAATATGGAAGCATATGATGCAAGAAAGCAAGCTTATACACAGCATCAGCCAAAAAAAAAAAAATTCCCATTTCACCCACCTGGTCACTCCAAATATTTGTCTAGTTCAACCTTAAATTTATTTAAGCTATCAACTTCCACAAAAACAGATGGAAGTCTGTTCCAGCAATCACCTAGCTGCTGGCTAAAGGCAAACATCTGCACATCTGTTCTACAACTGTTTTTCCTCAATTTGAATCTATGCCCCCTCAGGTTCTTAATCTGGGCAAGTGGAATTATGAAATCACATCACCACTGAATCTGCACAAACCAGTCAAGGGCCTTAAACACCTTGATCAGATCACCTCGCAGGTGCCTAGTCTCCAGATGCTGCAACTTGCAGACCTTAAGCCTTTCTTCGTAAGTGCACCCCTTTGTTCCTCTCACCAATCTTGTTGCCCTTCTCTGTACTCGTTCTAGCAACTCTACATTCTTCTTAAAATGACGCCTCCAGACTACCTGTATACAGTACTCAAGGTGTGACCTCTAACCATTGCCTTATACAAAGGGATAATCACCTTGTCTCTGCTAGCAAAATTTACATATATCATTGACAAAACTCTATGACCTGCTCTGGCAGCCCATCATCACTGCTCAGAGAACTTCATATCACACTGCATAATTACTCCCATTTTTTTTTTCATTCTCCACATCTCTGAGTGTAGTACCACAGAGTTGGTATGTTTCGCTTGGGTTACTGCTACCCATATGGAGTATTTTGCATTTTTCAATGTTAAACTTCAGTTGCCACTTATCAGCCCATCTGTCTAACTTTTCTAGATCCTGATGCAGTAGCATACTGTCTTTAGTATCATTAACAACCCTGCAAACCTTTGTATCATTTGCAATCTTGGTCATTAAGCCTGATAAACCTTCATCGATATCATTGATAAATACAGAAAACAACGATGGGCCCATCACCGAACCCTGGGGGACTCCGCTAATAACAGCCCACAATATAGAGCAGTGTCTATTTATTACCACTCTGTCATCTCCCACTCAACCATCCCTTTATCCATTGTAGCAACTTACCCTTAATGCCATAACGCTCCAATTTGTACAGCAATCTTCCATGTACAGCAGTATCAAAAGCTTTCCTGAAATCCAAGTATACGATATATCAAAATTATGTTTATCATTCAGTTCCTTTGTGAACACGTAAAACTGAATCAAATTGGTCAGACAAGACTTTCCTATTGACAAACCCATGCTATGTCTGAACTATTGCTGCTGCCTTGTCTAGGTAATCCTGTATCACCTCTTTAACCAGTGACTCCATTATTTTACCTGGAACAGAAGTTAAACTAACAGGTTTATAATTAATTGTGTCATCCTTTGTGAACTGGGGACACATTTGCATTCCCAGTCCACGGGGACCCTGACTCTAAAGTTGCGCTCATAATTATGGCTAAGGATTTGATTATTTCCTTCCTGCCTCCGCCATTATAACTGGATAGATTCCACCTGCCTTTTTTATGTTTAACTTCAACAATTTCTCCTCCACTTTGCTCTCAGTTATCACAAAATCACTTAGCTCCCTGTTCGTTTGATAAACTTCTGGCATTCCCCTCCTTCAATAACTCCTCATGTGTGAATATAGATGCAAAATACTCATTCAGTTCATCAGCTACTTGAGCAGGATCATCAATAGTTGAACCATCTAAGTTAAGTGGACCAATCTGATTCATCCCCTTCCTTCTAGAGTTGACATAAATAAAGAACTGTCTGCAGTTTTCTTTTTTTTTTTGCATCCTCTGCCAAAGATTTTTCGTAATCTGCTTTCGCCTGCCTAATCTCCTTTGTGACTTGATTACAGACTAGCTTATATCTGTCGTAGGCTTCTGTGTCGCCTGATTTACATGTATCCCATGAATTTTTCTTCTCTGCGACGAGCTTCATTAATTCATCCGACATCCATTTAGGCCTGGACCTTGAACATTATTTCATAGTTGGTATGAAAAGCCTAGTAGCCCTCAAGATTAAGTCCCTGAAGGTTTCCCATTTAGAATTCACCGTTGGTAACATCATCAGTTGATCCCATTCTATAGAATTTAAAAACTGTCTGAGACCCCTGTAGTCACCTTTATGAAAACAAAAACCCTTCCCTTTACCTTTGATTGTAGTTACATCTTTAAGTAAATCTCACATCAGTACACTGTGATCACTGTCACCTAGTGGTTCCTTTATCTGCAAATTTCTATTCCATGCATCACCACTACTGACAATCAGATCAAGGGTATTACTCCCTCTGGTTGCCTCTCAAACATGTTGCTGTAGAAAACAATCCTCCAGTAAATCCACAAAAGTCTTGCTGACGTGCGAGTGACCAACCCACGAGTTCCTGGAAAGTTAAAATCCCCCATTACAAGCCATTCTGATTTACTGGCCTATTCTATTTCTCTTCACAACTGTTCATTATATTCATCAGGGTCATTAGGCCTATAACATACTCCTACTCTCATTTTCCTTTCCCAGTGTTTATGTCACACCAAACAGACTGGTCATTTCACTGTCCACTCGTGTCAACTGGATGCACTTCTTTAGATTTTGTGTGTTTCTTAACTAACAGCATAATCCCTCCTCCCTTCCTACCCAGTCTGTCCTTTCTGTACACATTGTACTTCCCAAATTCCAATTCTGCAATGCTTATATCTGTGTGACACCATGTTTCTGATATCCCAACAATATATGCCTTTGATGTCTTGATCAGCACTTCAAATTCATCAATTTTATTTACTATACTTCCAGCCTTAGTGTACATGCACTTGTTTTAATTTTAGTTTCCCTAACACAGCCCATGTATTTACTTGTTCCATGATGACTCCCAGCAGCTCTTGAAATCCCCAGCAACTTCATCTCTAGGCTGCTGCTCATTACAATGGAAGCAGTGCAAGAATCACTTTCACTTCTGCCTGCAGCTACTGTTAATCGTTCAGTCTGTGAATCCCCCCAAACTAGCAGTTTTCTGAACCACCTAACTACCTAATAGCATCAGCAAATATTCTTGCACCCTTTTTATTTAAGTCTATCCCATTCTCTGTAGAAACAGTCTCTCCTGTTAGCAAGCACACTGAAAAAAATTTATCCGTGAGCCTTGCACAGTCTCTCTAGGGCTAAATTGATTGACAAGGCTCTCATCACATACTTCCTCCTATCGTATCAGCGCAGAATTGCAGACACTTTCAAATTTAAACCTAACGCGATTTTTTCAGCATTGACCTGTACTGGTTGAGTAAATCTGCAGATCTCTTACTCTTAAGGTTATTAGTGTCAACGTGTACAACAATATCACCTTTTGTGCACTTAAAAGATGATATCTGCTCTACAATGTCATGAACTTTTGCCACTGGCAGATATACCCTGGTTTTATTGCACCCATCCTGTTTTTTTTGCATACTATATTCCATGTCTTCCTGACAATAAAGTCACGGATAATAATTAGTTCCTGTGGGACCAGCGCAATCTGCCTTAGAGATTACCACTATGTGGCCTGAATGCACATGAGTTAGCTCTGGCGTTAAATTTGGCAGCTGAGAGCTTGATAGGTCCCTCATATTAATTTCTTCGAGGGCATTTACCCTACACCTCAAAATGACATAAACGCCTATCAGAACACTGAGTTGGTTGTTGTTATTTGGTTTTTAGGAGCATTAGCAACTAAGGCCATATTGCTCCGGGATATGCGGTGGTCATTCCCTGACCTTTCCGCATCCTCCGTATTTGGTGGTGACGGACTCAAACCCCGGTCTAATCAAGAAGCGTGTGCTACGCACTGCTGCTCCTTCCCACCTGGCTACGGAGGCGCCACTGAGTTGGCACCTAATTTCTTCACAGTCTCTGCACTTAGCACACACAAAGACATCCTCCTTGGGTAGATCATGTCCTGTTCTAGACAGGCCTGCAACCATTTCACATTTCGCACATTGTTTTAGACTGTGATGCGCGGGAGAATTGTCACTTTCGTTCTTCCCGTGAGCCAGAGCTATTCTGTGAATGCTGTTTTCCTGCTCTAGTCTGGGTCATGATTCCATTTAAGTATAATTTAATTAACAATGAAATTTAATAAGATTAATAAATTTTATTGATAATACTATACTAATCTAACAGATTTCTAATAGACTGCTATGTATTTCGCTATATAGTTTTACATTAAACCTTACGGTATTCCGTATTGTATAACAATGGTGGCAAGTTACGAACGTAAAATCTACGGACAGCGAGTATTAAGTTTGAAAATCGCTCTCTAAATTCAAACAAAAAAAAACACGGAGCTTGGCTAGAAGTATAATGCTACTTATAGAAAATAATTTAGTATAACAATTAAGTCAATAAAACGACTAAATATAAATGAAAACAGCGTTCGCAGGACCTTCAAAAATCTTGACCAATGTGCCAGTAGCCTTGTACCCGGCTCCTTGTTACCCCTCTCTGCACTCATTATAGCAACTCTACACCCTTCCTAAAATGAGGCCTCCAGATCTGTACACAGTACTCAAGCTGTGGGCTGACCATTGCCTTATAAAATTTGCTTATACAAAGGGATAATCATCTGCTGATCCCTGCTAGCAAAATTCCTGTATATCATTGACAAAACCCCATGACCTGCTCTGGCAGCCTGTCATCAGAAAACTTCATATCTGACTAAACAATTACCCCCAGGGTCCTTTTCATTCTCCACTACACTGAGGGTAATACCACAGCGATGGTACATTTCTCTGGGGTTACTGCTAAACATATGCTGTATTTTGCATTTGTTAATGTTAAACTTCAGTTGCCACTTCTCAGCCCATGTGCCCATCTTTTTTAGATCCTGTTGCAGTATCATATCACTGTCATTAACAACCCTGCCAACCTTTCTATTATCTGCAAACTTCATGGGTCCAACACTGAACCCTAGGGGACTCCACTAATAACATTAGTCCATGAAGGGCAGTGCCCATTGACTAACACTGTGTCTTCTCCCACTCATCTTGCCATTAATGCCATACTGCACCGATTTGTACAGTGGCCTTTCATGTGCAACAGTATCAAAGGTTTTCCTGAAATCCAAGTTTATGATATCAAAATTATATTTTGCAGCCAGTTTCTTTGTGACCATATGAAATTTGTCCGACAAGGCTTCACCATAACAAACCCATGCTGTGTCTGAATTATTACTGCAGTCAAGTCTAGATGATCCTGCAATGCTCCTTTAACCAGTGACTCCATTATTTTCCATGGAACAGAAATTAAACTAACAGGTCTATAATTTTCATGTCACGCTTTGATCCCCCTTTGTGAAGTGGGGACCTTCCCTAGTCTCAGGATGCTCTCATATGGCTAAGGTTTTGCTCACTTCCTTTAACATAACTGGATAGATTCCATTCACCACAGGTGCCTTTTTCTATCATTATCATTAGCCATATGGTACAAGAAAGCCAGAGGCTTATGCTGCACCAGTCAAAAAACAAAAAAATTCTGAGTTACCCTGAGAGTGAAAGAGATCTACCAAGAAAGAGAAGAATGATGATGTTCAGCTCAGGACCCTAGGTGTGCCAAGCCCATACTCACCAGATGTGAGCCCCTATGCTTAACTTCAACAATTTCTCCTCCACTTTGTTCGTAGTTATTACAAAATCATTTAAATCCATGTTAGAGTTTGATAAGCATCTGGCCTTGTCCTCTTTGAATAACTCATGTGTGAATGTAGATGTAAAATACTTATTTAGTTTAGTAGCTGAGAATGATCATCTACAGTCAAACCACTGATATCAAGCGGACCAACATGATTGATCCCCTTCCTTCTAGAGTTGACATAAGTAAAGAAGTCTTTGCTGTTCCTTTTTGCATCTTTGAGAAAGATTTCTCATAATCTGCATATGCTTTCTAGATTTCACGTAATCTCCCACCTTTGTGATTTGATTACCGATTAGCTTATATCTACTTCGTTGATAATTTATATGTATCCCATGCATTTTTCTTCTCTGCCCCGAGTCTCATTAGTTCATCTGATATCCATTTAGGCCTAAACCCTGAACAGTATTTCTTAGTTGGTACAAAAAGCCTAGTAGCTTCCATTTACTTCTTTGAATGCTTCCCATTTAGAATTTTCTGTTGGTAACATCATCAGTTGGTTCCACACCATCAGTTGGTCTGAGACCACTGTAGTCTCCTTTATGAAACCAAAAACTCAGAGGAGGCCCCAAAATCTGTGACGCCCTGTTCAAAGATTACTTGCAGAGCTCTGTGCAAAACTTATACGGGGCATTTTGTAACAGTGATTTTTTAAATTTTTTTATTGTTTCAAATTTTACAGCTCGTGCAGTGGAGACGATAATGCAGGTAATTAGATATTAAGACGGTGGTAGCCTCATTGGTAGAAATGCAAAAAAGACGTGGATGATATTATTATTTAGACTATTTGAGTGCGGGGGGGGAGAGAGCCTGTTCAACTGAACCGGTTGAACATGCTTGTGGCCCACACAGCAAAATCCTTTCCTTTACTCTTGGTGGTAGTTACATCTTTAAGTAAATCTATGTAAACTTGAAAACAAGATGTAACTACCTAAGTAAACTTGAAAACAAAAGAAAGCAAAAAAACAAGGAAAGACCGAACTTCTTTTTTTCCTAACTCCCAAGCTTCTTGGATTAAGAATCCCCTCCTGTGTCGGGTGGGAGATATATGAAATAATTTTTTTTTCACCTCCTTTGTTGCACAGCAGAGATATCAGAACATACTAGAAATGATTATTATGTGTATATGTCACCAGTGACAAAATGATAAGCCAATCACAGCTACTCTCATTCAGCTGACCACTTTACTCTCTATGATTTCTCGTTATAGGTGTGCCCAAGGAATATGGATACGAACCATACCCTCGTTAATCTGAAAGGTAGCTTAAATTGTCATGTGATTAAGACACTTACAATTGGCCACTGAAGGCACTGCATAAACACATTATGTTGCCTATGCTACACTCACTGGGCACGTTTTGTAATGACAGTATCAGCAACACCTTTCTTTGACAGGGATTTTCATCTTTTTTATTTAAGCAGGCAATATAGAAAATCCTCCTTACCAATGTTTTTACTGCCATTTCTCCCCTCAATTATTATTCCAGGTTAAAAATTGTAATTGAAAACATTATGATAAATTGCAATTTTTAAAAGGCTTTGGAAAGGCTTTTTTTTTTAAAGGTTTTGGAAGTCATATTCTCTGCATTATAAAAACTTGAACGGGAGGAAAAAAAAAAAAAAAACTCATTTACTTTAGGAGGAAAGCTTATTTGAATTCCTCTCTGGCGCCATTTATGCCCTTGTGGGAGATATGTGAACTAATTTTTTTTCCTGTCAGTCTTTCTCCATATTGTGGACTATAAGCACACAAAATTTCACTTCATCTAATTATTGATGTTCCTCCAAAATATTCTTATATATATTGATTATAAAGCCCTGTAGTTTTGTGCTTGGGGAGGGAGTTAAAGGCTTTCTTACGAAGTCGTAACGCTCGCAGATGTAACTTGACATATTGCAATTTAGTCCCCTCCCCCAACCTCGATTCCGTACTCTTCCACAAAAACTCGTGCACAACCTATGATAATTACGGCCTTAGCATATCGATGTGTTATAAAAAAAAAAAAAAAAAAAAAAATATATATATATATATATATATCACTTTTTTTAACAATTCGTGACAGTCCACGAGTTTCGTGGATAGTTAATTTGTTTCGCTTTAAGGCAGCCAACTAATTAAACTGACTTAAAATAAAAAAATACGCCTGATTGCTGACTGGTTTGGAAAACGTGCCAGATTTTAGCGGTTGTACTCTAAAATGACTTCGATGATTAGTAGTAAATAAGTAAAAAGAAGAATCTCATGTTCTCGACAGCAGATGGCGATATCTGTTGTATTTCAATCATAGGTTAAGCGTACACTTTTCTGTTGGTTTCTGGTACATGCTTGTAGCTTTTCATTATATTTGTCCGCGCGAACTCCGATGTACGGGTGAAAAAATTTGCAGCTTTATGGTTTTCGGGGCTACCACTAAAACCAAGAATGCATTGAAAGAATAGCACAGTGGGCGTGGCTTTAATGGGCATCATTATCCGCCATTTGAAATAACCTGCAAGTCGACTTCAAAATTAAGGAGTGATATTTTAGATAATATTTATGAAGAAAGTGGTGCCAAGAAATTTATATTGGTATTAGATGTAAAAAATCAGCTGACTTCACTTCATTCTTTGTGAAATATGAATTAAAAAGAAACGAAAATCGCTAAGAGTATATAATACGCGACCTGTCAACGAAAAACTCTAGTCATTGCTACAATACACCATTGTCAATATATTTTGAAACAAGCAAAAAAAAAAGGAAAACATAACAGAGAAATCTCAAATGCATAAACAGATAACGAATACCTCCGTAGCTCTATTTGACGTCTCGTAGTCGTCGAATGGCAAGAGAGCTTCTGGCACACTCCGTACGGTGTCGTGTCTTGCTCGGTTTGGGCTTGAGATTCGGAGAGAAGTGTGTGGGTAATGCTATTGATTGTTATTCGTGGTAATGCATGGTGGAGTGGAATGGAATGGAATGGAGGGGGAGAACGTAATGGAAATCCCGAAAAGTGAAATATTTTATTAGTAATGTATGTAGTGCCAAAAAATCCGTTTTGTAGCCTCCATATTTATACGTTAGCCTTTTAGTGTGCTTTTTTAATGGACAGCTTGCACAATGGGTAATTGCTTTAGTCGCTCAAGTAATAAGAACACCAAATCGGAGACCACTGGCCAGCCACCGTTAGAGAGAAGTATAGAAAATGGACCACCCCCTATTAGTATTGTATTACCTGTGCCAACACATGAACCTCTAAATATTCGACATCCTGATCCAATAGGACGGAACGTACCAACCCTGCCCCCTCTACCTACCGTCGACACTGAAAGTAGTTCTGGTTCAAGTGCTAAAGTTTTTGTTGCTCTTTATGATTATGATGCTCGAACCGACGAAGATTTAAGTTTCAAAAAAGGTGAACATTTAGAAATATTAAATGATACTCAAGGAGATTGGTGGCATGCCAGATCCAAAGCGACTAAACAGGAGGGCTATATTCCTTCAAATTATGTTGCTAAGTTAAAGTCCATAGAAGCTGAACCGTAAGTTGGATTTCACCCAATATGCATTTTAATAACTTGAATAGAATTAGTACTTTATTTTAATTTTGAATATAATATTGCACTCACATTACATGCTGTACTCCAACACTGTTTTGAAAGAATATATATATATATATTTTTTTTTTATGACTGTTACTACAGCATAGTTGTAAACACTCTAGTAGGTACTCTTGGTTGCAAAATTTGTTTTTTTTTTTAGTACAAGCACACTGGGTATGTTGGACCTAAACCGTTATATAAAAGATTTTATTGCTAATTTTTAATCGTAAGTGAGATTTATGTGGTAGTAATATGGCTAATTGCATTTTTGAATAAGATTCTCTAAGAGATATGAAACGAATTTTGAATATTAGAAATGTTTAGTTGGAGATTTATGGATATGAGCTATACTGACAGATTACCACAAAATATATAGTGCAACATATATACAATATATGTGCCAACATAGACGTAAACATATGTTTAGGTCTATGTTGGCACACCCGGGGTTCTAAGCTGGATATCATCATTCTTCTCTTTTTTGGTGATTCCTTTCTACTTCTGACTCTTATTCTCTTTCTCTCAGGGTAATTCAGAATTTTTTTTCTTTTTTTGGCTGGTGCAGCATAAACGAGAACAAAGTGGGGGAGAAATTATTGAAGTTAAACATAAAAAAAAAAAGGCACCTGGGGCAGATGGAATCTATCCAGTAATAATGAGGGAGGCAGAAAGGGAATTAATCAAACATTTTGCCATAATAACGAGAGCATCATTAGTCAGGGGAGGTTCCCATGGACTGGCGATGTGCAAATGTATCCTCAATTCACAAAGTGGGTTCAAAGGGTGACACAATTATAGACCTGTTAGTTTAATTTCTGTTCCAGGGAAAATAGTCACTGGTTAAAGAGGTTAAAGAAATAGTCACTGGTTAAAGAGGTGATACAGGATTAGCTAGACTAGACAGCAGCAATAGTTCAGACACAGCATGGGTTTGTTAAGGGGAAGTCTGGTCCGACCAATTTGATTGGATACTATGAAGTGGTCACAAAGGAACTGGATGCTAAAAATAATTTCGATATCGTATAATTGGATTTCAGGAAAGCTTTTGATACTGTTGCACATGGAAGACTGCTATACAAATTGGAGTGGTATGGCATTAAGGGCAAGTTACTGTAACGGATAAAGGGATGGTTGAGTGGGAGACGGCAATAAGTGGACACTGCTCTATGTGGACTAATGTTATTAACGGAGTTCCCCAGGGTTTGTTGCTGGGCCCTTGTTGTTTTGTGTATTTATCAATGAAGGTATATTAGGTTTGAAGATGATACAAAGGTTGGCAGGGTTGTTAATGACACTAAAGACAGTATGCTACTGCAACAGGATCTAGAAAAGTTAGGCAGATGGACTGAGAAGTGGCAACTGAAGTTTAACATTGACAAATGCAAAGTACTGCATATAGGTAGCAGTAACCCAAGAGAAACATACCAACTCAGGGAGGTGGAGAATGAAAAAAAAATGGGGGTAATTATGCAGTGAGATATAAAGTTCTCTGAGCAGTGCAGATGGGCTGCCAGAGCGGATAGCGCCTCGGTGGGAAGGAGCAGCAGTGCCGTAGCACATGCTTCTTGATTAGACTGGGGTTCGAGTCCGTAACCACCAAATATGGAGGGTGTGGAAAGGTCAGGGGATGACCACCGCATATCCCCAGAGCAATATGGCCTTAGTTGCTAATGCTCCTAAAAAAAAAAAAAAAAACCAACCAACCAGCCCCAGAGCAGGTCATGGAGTTTTGTCAATGATATATATATATATATAAATTTTGCTAGCAGAGACAAGGAAGTGATTATCCCTTTTTATAAGGCAATGGTCAGGCCAAACCTTGAGTACTGTATATAGGTCTGGAGGCCTCATTTTAGGAAATATGTAGAGTTGCTAGAGTGAGTACAGAGAAGGGCAACAAGATTAGTGAGAGGAACAAAGGGGTACACTGATGAAGAAAGACTTAAGTTCTTCAAGTTGCAACATCTGGAGACTAGGCACTTGCGAGGTGTATAAGGTCTTGAATGGTTTGAGCAGGCTCAATGCTGATTAAGAACCTGAGGGGGCATGGATTTAAATTGAGGAAAGACAGTTGTAGAATAGATGTGTGGTAGTTTGCCTTTATCCAGTGGGTAGTTGATTGCTGGAACAGACTTCCATCTGTTATTGTGGAAGTTGATAGCTTAAATAAATTTAAGGCTGAAGTAGACAAACATTTGGAGTGACTGTATGGATGAAATGGGAAAGGTGTTTTTTTTTTTTTTTTGGCTGATGATGTATAAGCTTGCTTTCTTGCATCATATGCCTCAATTAATGCTAATAAGCCTTGGGCTTCCTTGCACCATATGGCTAACAGTAATCATAATATTATTGTGTGGTAATGACACCACAGTATTCAGATATATATGGAGCTAGGTGCATTGGAAAACATAGACATATTTAGGGCCATATATTATTGGTTTGTGATATTGTGGTACATACAATAATAAAGTATAGAGCCAGCTAGTGGTGGACATTGATGATAGATATACCAGCTACTCTGGCAGACATATGCCTAAATATTTAGGCCTTTATATTTCATGTGGGAATAACATGAATGTTTGACTTTCAGATGTATCAAATACCTGTCAGTATACTTTGGAATGCAGTGTTATATTGGTTTAGATTTGTGAATCAGGAATTAGTAGCATATCAGAAAAGTGTGAATTTCAACATTGGCATTACGTGCCAGTAAGCTGTTTTGAAAGTATATATATAATATTGATAAAAATAAGATGTAATGAAATTACTGAAAGTCTTAGCAAACAAGAAAGGTATTAAAATTAAAAATATTAAACTGGGTTATGGATCTGGGGCACTACTAGTAATAGTGGAAAAAACCGGCAACCATAATGAAATATAGAAAAATGTGTTATCAGTGTATTAGGTCAGGGTGCTGAACTGTCATGTGTAATTACCATAGAAGAATTGAGAACACATGTATGCTAAAAAACAATTACCTGAAATTAACATAAGCATAATTAATGTAAGTACCTAAAGCCATGGGTCCTAGGACTTTAACTGCTTCAACACACACAGGCGCCTCCGTAGCCAGGTGGGAAGGAGCAGTAGTGCGTAGCACACGCTTCTTGATTAGACCGGGGTTCGAGCCCGTCACCACCAAATACGGAGGATGCGGAAAGGTCAGGGAATGACCACCGCACATTCCCAGAGCAATATGGCCTTAGTTGCTAATGCTCCTAAAAAAACCAAATAACCAAATAGCTTCAACACAGGGTCGGCAGCAAAAATCGTAGGAGCCACTGCAATAAGCCGGGTCTCTGACATTAATCATGCTTAAGTTAATTTCAGGTAATCTATTTTTTGGCATACATGTGCTCTCAATTCTTCCGTGGTAATTACACCTGACAGTTCAGAACCCCACCTAATACACTGATAATAACATTTTTCTGTGTGTGTATATATATATATATATATATATATATATATATATATATATACACACACACAGTGACCCCTCACCACGTACAGGGGACCTCCCAGTGATGCTGCTGGTTTTCCAGATTAGCATCACTGGGATCTAACACCCATACCTTGGTTCCAGGGTTACATCGTTGGAATCCGAAGTGTGCAGCTGTGCACCGCGACCTGTGGAATTCTGAAAGGGGGATCCTGGTGGTTGAGGGGCCCAGCCTTAATACACCACTTTGGCCCCCTGCTTCGACAAGACGGGTGGTCCTGGACCGGCCCAACTGGGATCAATTGGCGGGTGGTTCTTACTGCTAGGGTCAACTGCGTTCCAATGTCTCCCTCGCTTTGGTCCTGGGACAGGATCAAGGCTTATTGGAAACGTGGGTATGGTGCCTCTAAGCTAACTTGGCGTCCCATTCGTGTACGCAGTACCTGCTAGTTCACGAGTGGGCGTCCCCTCGTAGGGCTCAGTGGCGGGCGAGGTACTTAGGGCATCTGAAATTTTTATCTTACTCTTACAAGTAATTTAAATCCTTCTTCTTCTGGGGCCCCAACAAGGTTCCTACCTAATCGAGACGATGTCACTGAAAACACCTCTGCAAAAAGAGCCAGGACTGAGGATACACCACCACCATCATCAGTGACACTGCATTTTTTCCTCATTCTCCCTTCCACCGGAGAGCAGTCAGTTGGGAAGATGTCACCCTTCTTCATCCAGAAAGGATTAGAAGGGTTGGCAGGATCACCAAAATCCATAAAACAGCTGCGTTCTGGCGATCTTTTACTCGAAGCTTCAAACACAAAGCAAGCAGAAAACTTTGAACTCTTCATGAGGTACCATTTCAGAGTGGGAGCTTCTTCATGTCTCTGAAGAAGAGATCTGCTCTGAACTAAAAGACCAAGGAGCGACAGCTGTCAAGAGAATATCAATGCGGAAGGAAGGGAATCTCGTCCCTACCCGAGTTCTCATCCTAAAATTTAACATCCCACGGCCTCCTAGTTCCATCAAGGCAGGGTATTTAAACTCCCCAGTGAGGAACTATATTCCAAACCAACTGAGGTGTTTTAAATGCCAAAAATATGGCCACTCACAAACGGCTTGTTGTGGTAACCCTGCCTGTGCTCGATGTGGTACGAAAGACCACGAGAGCAAGGAATGTTCAGCTTCCAAACTATCTGTGTAAATTGCCAACAAGATCATCCTGCCTACTCCAGAGCATGCCAGCGGTGGAAGAATGAAAAAGAGATCCGAAAACAGAGCTGAATATCTCCTACCCAGAGGCTAGAAAACGCATTCAACCAATAAATAGTGGGAAGCCTTCATATGCCCAGAAGGTTTCTGCAAAGTGCACTATCGGTACACAAACTGAGATGACTGTACCACCAATAGAGTCATTCACACCAATTGCCCGCTATTTATTGAGTTCACAAAAGCCCACCAAAAAAACTCAGTCAGCTGCCACTCCTATATCCGTACCTCCTAGTGCTCCACCACTACCAAAACCAAGTGGTAAAGAGCCTCTAGTAATAACAGAAACAATGGATGTAGAGAACAAGGAGGTACCGGATGAATCAGTCTTGGAACTCTTTGCGGAGGAAGAAATGAACACGGGACAGCGTCCATTCTTCTCCAAAAAAGATAAATCCAAGACTGACAAAAGTAAGCCTTCACACCTCGGAAGCCGCCTGATGGACCCACCAAGCCAAAATAATGGCTAAATTCCTACAATGGAATTGTCGTGGATTCCGGCAAAATACATATGACATCAAGGCCCTCCTGCAAAAGCACGAGCCAGTTTGCTTTTGATTGCAGGAGACTTATCTAAAGGCAAATGATAACCCCACCATGCATAACATAACATTTTTTTTTTTGTAAGGACAGAATTGCGGATGGTCCTGCTCATGGAGGAGTGGCTATCCTTGTGGGCAACCAGACCCCAGTTCAGCCCTTGCTAATTACAACTAGCATAGAGGCTGTTGCAATTCGCTTTACAGTGTGATTTTTATTAACCATCTGCACTATTTATTTGCCACCTGGGACAGACATCTCTCAGGAAGACCTTGATGATCTTGTAACGCAGTTGCCTCCCCCTTTCTTACTTTTCGGGGATTTTAATGGACATAACACCCTGTGGGGTAGTGCTAACATCAATGGAAGGGGACGAGTCATAGAGTGTATGCTAAATGACAATGACCTTTCCCTTTTAAATACTGGAACAAATACCTTCTTCCACATGTCTACCCGTACGTTTTCTGCCATTGATCTCTCTATCTGCTCCCCTTCTCTACTCTCCTCACTCACTTGGGAAGTGGAGGAGAACCCATACGGAAGTGATCACTTCCCTGTGATAACCTCGTTACACAGTGGGAGACAGTGTCTTCCTTTCAGGTTACCACGGTGGAAGATTGATCAGGCTGACTGGACTGCCTTCCAACATCAGGCAAATTTTGACCTCAGTACCGTCAGTCGGGAGCCTATCAATGATGCAGTAACGTAAATCACAGAAATTATCGTCCAAGCAGCTGCGAATGCTATTCCAAAAACATCTGCCCGGTTTCCACCATTTCCCAAACCTTGGTGGAATTCACAATGCACAGCAGCAAAAAAGGCTCAAAACAAAGCGTGGGGGATATTTGGCTGTTATCCTACCACGACCAACCTTATAGCCTTTAAACGCACACAAGCCAAAGCACGCTACATCCGCTGTCAGAGTCAAAAGGAATCGTGGATCCATTTTACTTCATCAATTACTCAGTCCACTAGTACTAAGCTGGTGTGGGATAAAATCTGGAAAATGAAGGGAAAATATACATCCCACCCTTCTTCAATCCTAGATTATAATGGATGCACTATTGCAGATCCAACTGCAATAGCCAGTTCTCTTGGGGAAACATTCTCTAACATCTCTGCAACATCTTTGTATTCCCCAGAGTTCCTGGTCCTGAAATATAAAATCGAAAAACAGGCACTTCATTTTAAGTCTAAGGGCCTTTATCCCTACAATGGGGCATTCACTATACAGGAACTGAAAAGAGCCCTCACTCTTTTCAAAGCAAGTGCTGTTGGACCAGATGGCATCCATTATGAAATGATTAAGCATCTTTCACCAAAATCTATGGATTATCTGCTCCTTCTATATAATAGAATCTTTTTTGAAGGGCAGTGTCCGGATTCCTGGTGCAAGGCAATCATTTTTGCCTTTGCTAAGCCAGGAAAGGATCCAAAAGTCTGGAGAGAATGGTTAATTTTCGTTTAATATGGTATTTAGAATCAAATGACCTCTCCAACATCCAGTGCGGCTTCCGAAGGAACAGGTCCACTTTGGACCATCTTATTAGACTGGAAACGTCCATCCAGGATGTTTTCCTAAAACGCGAACACTTGGTGTCAGTGTCCTTTGACATGGAGAAAGCGTATGACACAACTTGGAGATTTGGCATCTTAAAAGATTTGCATAGCCTTGGTCTTAGAGGGTATCTCCCCATCTTTATTAAAAACTTTTTAGCCAATTGATCTTTCCAAGTTCGTGTGGGATCCTCACTCTCTTGTTCCTTTAGCCAAGAGGAGGGAGTATCACAGGGATCAGTTTTAAGTGTCCCGCTTTTCGCCATCAAAGTAAATTCCATCACAGAACAACTTCCTCCAACTGTAAACAGTGCCCTCTATGTTGATGACTTTAGCATATTTTGTCAGTCATGCAACATGAGGGTTATTGAAAGACAACTGCAAAAAGCCATTGATCGCCTTAGTTCCTGGGCACTTGCTAATGGCTTCAGGTTCTAGCTGGAGAAGACTGTTTGCGCACACTTTTGTCGTAAGCGTAATCTTCATCCTGAACCCGAATTGAGGCTCGGACAAAATGCTATTCCAGTAGCGGCGGACACAATTCTTGGGACTCGTATTTGATTAAAAGTTGACCTTTCTGGATCACATCCGTCAACTCCGTGCAAAGTGCACAAGAGGCCTGAATATTCTGCGCTCTCTTTCCTCTACATCTTGGGGTGTGGATCGATGCACCCTACTACGCCTCTACCGTGCACTTGTATGATCCAGACTAGATTACGGGTCCCTGGTATACAATTCGGCCAGAGACAGTGTACTTCGATGGCTGGATCCTGTCCATCGTCAGGCTCTCCGTATCGCTATTGGAGTATATCGTCGAAGCAAATGAACCGCCGTTATTGCTTCGATGTAAGCAGTTGTCTCTAAAGTATGCTTTAA
This sequence comes from Mastigoproctus giganteus, assembly GCF_048544385.1. Lineage (NCBI taxonomy): Eukaryota > Metazoa > Arthropoda > Arachnida > Uropygi > Thelyphonidae > Mastigoproctus > Mastigoproctus giganteus. The sequence continues at coordinate 101,360,286 of NC_143579.1, forward strand.
AACTGAAATCCCTGCCAGACCATCCTACATGGACACCCGTAAGACTGCCAATTGTCCTTTTGGTATTTGTCTCCAAGAGCTACTCAAAGAACTTAATATCAAGGTAGACAAGGTTGCCCAAACACCAAAGCAACCCCTTCCACCCTGGCATGTGACTTGTCCCTTAGAAATTGGGAAAGTCGGACACTCCATCATCTGTCTACCTGCAGCTTTATTCAGCACACTGAGCTGAACATTCTGACTTTGCTCCAGTTTACACAGATGGCTCGAAGTTGGAATCATATGAGGGATCTGCTGCTGTCTTTACAGACACCACTACATCGGAACAGATTCTCTCTGAATGCAGCATATTTACTGCAGAGCTGCACGCTATATAGTTAGCCTTGGATCACAATAGTAAATGCCAATACCAACGGTTCATTTTATATTCCGACTCTCTCAGCATGTTACAGGCTTTAATAATTGTGAGATATAATTCTCATCCAGTTCTGTCTTGCATTCAGCAGAAGATTCACTTCCTCCATGAACGTGAATATGATATCCGCTTCTGCTGGGTTCCCAGCCACATTGGTATTAGGGGAAATGGCTGACACCGCAGCCAAATCAGCAACTCCCAGTAATAATCGCTGCCTGTCAGTCCCCTATACAGACTACAGGCAAATAATACACCAGAAGGTACACTCCCAATGGCAGGATTCGTGGAATAGACAGACTACGAACAAATTATATTGTATAAAACCTGTAATTGAACCGTGGCAGTCTAGTCTGCGCAGGAATCGTAAGGAGGAAGTTGTTCTTGCCCAGACCCGCATAGGACATAGTCATTTGACTCATTCGTTTTTGCTGAGGGCTGATGACTCTCCTATGTGTGTGTCCTGTGGCACAATTTTATCAATTAGACACATTTTAGTTGACTGTCCAGATTTTAGCAATATCCGTTTTACCGCTTTTAATCATCTGACTGAGCCTTATACACTCAGTCAGATTTTATCCGACAATGACAATGTGTCTGCTGTTTTTAGCTATTTTAAATCAATAAATGTTTTTACTTGTATTTAAAATTTACAAGTTATTGTTATTTCTTTATTGATTTATCTTTTTTACATTTTATACCATTGTTATTTTATATCTTGACATGGTGACCTAAGTAATTAGGTCAGTGAAATTTAAATTTTTATATATATATAACCTGGTTTTGGTGCATTATAGCCTTAGTTGCTAATGAGCCAATAAAACCCAACCAACCAACCAGCATTTAAGAAATGTAATGCTATTAAATCAGATTTCCTATAATGGGTTAAAAAAAACATTGACCTTATGTAAATTTTGATTTATGATAGTTGTCATTAATTACATTTTGATTTACAGTAGTGTCAGTCATTGTTAATAGAAACCAATGGGAGACATACAGTGAGATTGCCAAGCTATTGGCCAATTGTACAGAAGATATAGATAAGTTGTAGATAGTGTTCTATTTTCCTGTGGTTGTATTTTGTCAGTTATTTTATTGGATTCTGGTTATTAATATTGATAACTTTTTTTTTTATAACTGAAGTTATTCATTTATTATGGGACATCAGTTACCTGTATTGTTCAAGGAACAAGAAAGAGTCACCCACATGCATTTTGTATATATTATACGATTTTTAAAATATTTTTGACAAGGCCTATTTGCAACTAGTGAAAGGGAGATTTTTGATTCAGATATACATTCCAGTTTTATACTTTGTGAATGGAACTGCTGAACAAAATTAAAAGTTCTTCCAGAAAAAATAATTTAACACTAGCTTATTTTACTATCCTTTCTATAAAAAATAGTTGTTTATAAGAATGAAAAACAAATTATTCATGAGCAAAGCAAAGTGGCATTATCCTGTTGAGCTTTGTATGTTTGACTTTGCACTAGTTTACTACTAGTGCAAAGACAAATTACAAAAATAAACCGGTTATGGAAATAAAAGCAAGGATTGAAATGGTCAGGCAGTATATTCTTAAAATGGGACCTGCATTATGCAGTAGAAACCTGGATCTCACTTTAGAATCCGGATGATGAGATGTTACGTTTGGCCAGTTTTGTTGTATGATGCTGAGACATGGACACTGAAAACTAATACCTCAAAAAAACTAGAAGCATTTGAAATGTCGACATAGAGAAGAATGCTAACGATACTATGGATAGCAAGAGTGATCAAAGAGAGTGTCCTGCAGAGAATTGGAAAAACCTAGGGAATTGCTGAAGGACATAAAGGAAAAAAAAAACTGCATATCTTGTGGACACCTGATGAGGAACAACAAATATGCAATTCCATGGCTAATTATTGAGGGGAGAATGGAAAGAAGAAGAAGAAAGCCTGGGAGAAGATGTACATCGTGGCTTGATAACATTAAGAATTGGACAGGACTGAACACAGAGCAGTCAGAGTCAACCACAAATTATTACTGACTAAGATTCAACAAATGACCAAGGACAATAATATCACTAAAACGATTGCTACCCTGTTACAAAACAACCATTTCTTTGTGGAGTTCCAGGGTAAACGAAGCAGATGGAGGACCCAACCTAATGGTCTACCTCAAGGTTGTGTCCTGTCACTGATCCTTTTCAACGTATATATAAATGACCAACCATTACCTACACAAAACTAGATCTTTCATTTATGCAGATGACAGAGCTCTGGCTGCACAGGGTAACTCATTTGAAGAGATCAAAGATAAACTGGCGGCAGCACTCCAACTCTCGACTATTATCAAAATAATCATCTGCACCAAACCCCACAAAAACCCAGGTCTGTGCTTTCCACCTGCGAAACCATCTTGCCAACAAAAGGTTGGACATTAAGTGGCAGGGTATTGCCTTGGAACATTGTGATGCCCCAAATTATGTGGGCTTCTCGCTAGACTGAATCTTAACATACAGGAAACACTGTGAAAACATTAAACAGAAAGTCTCTACACACAACAATCTTCTAAAAAAAAAAAAAAAAAAAACTGACAAATTCTAAGTGGGGTGCACAGCCTATTTCCTTAAGAACAACTGCCTTGGCATTATGCTACTCAGCTGCCAAATATGCAAGCCCAGTCTGGTAAAACTCCACACATGCAAAGAAGGTAAATGTACCATTGAATGACAGTTTCTGTCTGATAACTGGCCGCTTAAAGGCTACTCCAGCCAAGAAGCTATACACCTTTGTTGGTATTGCCCACCAAATGTGAGAAGAGAGATACAGGCAAGCACCAAACTACAAAAAGTGATGAATAATCCATTACACCCAGTTTTTGAACAACAATCTTCTGTTCAAAGACTGAAATAAAGAAGAGAATTTCTCGAGACGACAAATGAACTGCTTGCTGCACCATCCTCAGTCTGCATTGTGAAGTGGAGAGCCAGAAATGGGCAAACTCAAGATTGGATGGCCCTACAAGAAAAATTACCCCCGGACATCTGTACGGATGGAAAATTTGGTGGTCATTCAGCCGTCTTAGAACTGGGGGTAGATCCAGCAACAACCTGAAGAAATGGGGTATCCAACCCCAAATTTCAACTCTGTGTGAATGTGGAGCTGAACAAACAACATCAGTTGCTCCCTTGCATCTACAACTTGCAACATGCTTTACCTCTTGGGGGCAACAGAGAATGCTATTGAAGTGGCCCATCTCTGGCAGAAAATGTGTAAAGAACTTATTCCAAACATTTTATTTTATGTGTTGCTATGTATGTTTATGATATTTAGTGATTTGTTTATTGGCTTTTTTTTAGCTTTGATTATGTATGTTATCTAACATTTGAATATTTCTATATTTGCTTTCTTGTACGTTCCGACCCAAAATAAATAAAACTGTACAATTAGCCCCAATTCTTTTTCATTTTCTACTACCCACAAAGTTGGTACATTGTGGGAGTACTACCCATATGCAGTACTGTACATTTGTCAATGTTGAAATTCAACTGCCATTTCTCTGCCCACCTGCCTACTTTTTTTAGACCTTGTATCAGTAGCATACCTTGATTATCATATTTAACTACCCTACAAGCCTTTGTATCATCCACAAACTTAAACATTAACCCTGATGTACCTTGATCAATAGCACTAATAAACATAGAATACAATGCCCCCAGCACTGAACAGATACTCCACTTATAACATTCTCCCACTTAACCATCCCTTTATCCGTAGCAGTAAGTTTCCCTTAATGCTACACTGCTCCAATTTATACAGCAGTCTTTCATGTGCAACAGTATCTAAAGCTTTCTGATCCAAGTATATGATATAAAAATTATTTTTTGCATCCAGTTTTGTTATTGCATCATAGTATCCAATCAGATTGGTCAGACAAATCTCCCCTTAACAAATCCATGGATGATCTTGTATTACTTCATTAACCAGTGACTCCATTATTTACAGTGGAACCGAAGTTAAGCTAACGTAATTACTCATGTCATTTTTTGATCCCTCTTTATGAAGGGGATACATTCACACTTCTCCAGTCCACAGGCCCAACCCTGGATGCAGAGATGCTCTCATAATTATGGCTTAAAGTTTGCTTACCTCCTTTGCTGCCTGCTTTAATATAATTGACTAGATCCCATCCACCTCACATGCCTTTCTTATGTTTTAGCTTTAACAATTTCTCTTACCCTTTCCCTTTATCACAAAATCATTTAGTTCCCTCTTAGAATTTGATAAACATCTGCCATTCACTTCCCTAAACAGTTTCTCATATGTAACTATAGATGCAAAATACTTATTCAGTTTGTCAGCAACCTGAACATTTAGACCGTCGATAACAAGTGGATTAATATGATGCAACCCCTTCCTTCTGCTATTATATGTGTAGAAGTCTACTGCTATTCTCTGTCGGAGACTTCTTGTAATCTCTTAGCTTGCCTAACCTCCTTTGTGACTTGATTACAGATATAGTTTATATGTGTCATAGGCTTCTCTATCACCTGATACTTTATATGCATCCCATGCATTTTTATTGTCTGCCACAAGTCTCGTCAGTTCATATGACATCCATTTAGGTCTATGATTTAAACTGATGAGACGTGGCAGAGAATAAAAATGCATATAAAGTATCAAGTGATACAGAAGCCAATGGTAGATATAGGCTAGTCTATAATCAAGTTATAAAGGAGACATAAAAAGCTCGGTAACTTCTATGATTACTTTTCCTGAATGCTTCCCATTTAGAATTTACTGTTGGGAGCATCATCAGTTGGTTCCACTGCGTAGAATTTAAAAACTGTCTGAGACCACTGTAGTCACCCTTAAGAAAGAAAAAGCCCTTCCCTTTATCCATGCTAATATTTGTGTGTTTAAGATCACAGTATACTTATATAAACTGTGATCACTTTACTTATGTAAACTGTGATCACAGAATCTGCAGGTAAACTGTGAAAATCGTTTACCTGCGGATTCTTAATACATGAAAAATCACTGATAATAATCAGATCAAGAATACTTATTTTTGTTGCCTTACATGCTGCTGTAGAAAACACTCATCCAAAAAATCCACAAAAGTCTTGCTAGTGTGTGAGTGATCAGTTCATTAGTTCCAGTCAGATCAGCCACTAGTTCCAGTCAATATGTGAGTGATCAGTCCACTAGTTCCAGTCAGATCAGTCCACTAGTTCCAGTCAATATCTGTTAAGTTAAAATCCCAAATTATAACACACAATACTGTCTCATTCTATTTCTCTTTATAGTTGTTGTTTGTTATACTCATAGTGATCAAGTCTAAAGCACATTTCCTATTCTCCTTTTTCATTTCCCTGTGATTTTGTTACACCAAACTGACTCAATGTTGCACTGACCACCCACGTCCACTTGTGCACTGCCTTAGATTTTGTGTGTTTCTTGACTAGGAGCATAACTCCTGTCCCTTCTGTAAAAATTCTAATTCCCATATTTAAATTCTGCATCCCTTATGTCTGAGAGACACCATATGTTGGATATTCCTAGTGTGTGTGTGTGTGTGCGTGCGCGCCTTTGTTGACTTAATCAGTAATTTAAATTTATCCCAATTTTATTTACAGTGCTGCTAGCATCAGTGCATATGCGAATATACATATCCCTGTTCTTACTCTTAGTTATCCTAATGCCGCCCATGTATTTATTTCCATGATGGCCCACAGAAGCACTTGAAATCCCTGGTACTTTCTTTCCATGTTGCTGCATGATCCAACAGAAGTAGCAAGAATCCCTTTCACCTCTGCCTGCAGCTCTAGTTAGTCTGTGTATCTCCAAGCTAGCAGTTTTTTGACAGACCTAACACTGCCTTGATAGCATCAGCAAATATTCTTGCACACCTTCTAGTTAAGTGTACCCATACCTATAAAAAATCTCTCCTGTTAACTAGCACAGACGAGGCTGAGAAAAATTTTGCCAAATGAGCTTGCACCAGGGCTCACAATACCAGTCAAAATCTTAATACCAAAATACCGGTATTTGTAATTTATGAAACTGGGATACCGATATTCCAAAAAAAAAAAAAATTTTTTTCGCAATAAATTTTGATGACAATTAGGTGCAATAAAGTAAGAAAAAAACAAGTAATTATTTGAATTCACATTTTAAAGCAAATTTTTATTACAATAATAAATATTCTACCAAAAATTATTAAACATACAGTTATTCTAAAAACAAAATAAGCATCCACGCTACCTGTCCAAATAAAGTGAGCTCTTAAGAAATTCAATAGTGTTATAGTTTAAACTGGATCTAATTTTGGTACATATTTAATTAGTGGCAGAAAACATCCTTTTGGATTCTGTGCTGGTTGGTGCTTTAAACTGCAACTCGTGTATGATTATCTCAGTACAAAATCTTGAAAACAAAATATCTTATTTCCTTTTTGACTTTTTATGGCATTATATCCGTATTAACAAAAGAAACGGACTTTCTGACGGTAAGCTTGGTGAGGAAATCAAATCTAGGTTGTGAGGGGGTTAGTTATTTATTTATTAATTTTTTTCTCTGTACCTTAGAATTGCCATCAGTGACCATTGTTATGATTTTCTTACATCAGCTCCCCTCAAGCACTAAGCCCCACAAGCTACCTGACTGCGTTAAAAAATTTCCAGGAGCTGAGGGATATTCTCCCCCCCACACGAGTATATATATTTTATATTGTGTGAGGTAAAAGTTAGGCAAAAGTAATAAAAATAAATAAATATGGCTATGTAGCTATCATTAGAGGCAGCAAATGCACATCCTCCACATGATGCCTAATTATATCTGATAATTAAAATAAATATGATATTTAAAATAAAAACATCAGCCAGTAGTACGGCAATAATACAGAGCGAAACGAAACACAAATAATATAAAATAAACAAACAGGGAAGGGAAAGTAGAGGTAATAGGACCAAAAGGTAGTCGATAATACCCTGTATAATTTAGTCAATTAAGTCATTAAACCCAATTAATAAAAAATTATGTAAATTTAAAATAATGCCAATTATAAATAATTTAGCGGTACCCCCCCCTCGAAGGTACCAGTTCCAAAAGACGTGAAATATCACCAAAAAGGTTAAAGAAACTACCAAAAACTAAAATATCAAAATAATAGATCAAAATGATAGACTGACCATCATGCCCCATATCGACAGAGGACCACGAGGCCAATAATGATCATGGAATCGCTGCATTTCAGTCGTCATACAAATCATCGCAAAGGCAGAAATATCGAAGAACAAAACCACCCCTCCATTCTCCGATAGATCAACCAATGCAGAGGATTTGCATGGCGGTGGTCCTTATGCAGCGAAAAATAATCTACAGAACAGACAGCACTCTTGATCAGAGCCACACCACTGACATAATGCAAGCTTAACCAGCTTGTATAATAGAAAGGAAAAGAATAGATGGCGGCACAGGCGCTGCTTATTTAGCATATCAACCCACTACTACCACTAATTTATATTATGTGAGGTGAAAGTTAGGCAACTGCAGGTAACTGAATCAGTGGATATGGAGGCATGTAATATAGGATATCTGGACAGGAATGCAATTATTTGCAGTCCCAGCATGGATTTGTTAAGGGGCAGTCTGATCTAACCAATCTGATAGGTTGCTATGATGCAGTAACCAAGAAACTGGATGAAAATATAATTTTGTTATCATATACTGTACTTGGATTTCAGGAAGGCTTTTGATACTGTTGCACATAAAAGATTGCTGTATAAACTTATTAGCATTAGTAGAGGCATATAATGCAAGAAAGCAAGCTTATGCAGCATCAGCCAAAAAAAAAAAAAAAAAAAAAAAAACCACTCCCATTTCACCCCTCTGTTCGTTCGAAATACCTGTCCAGCTGAGCCTTAAATTTATTTAGGCTATCAACTTCCACAACAAGGGATGGAAGTCTGTTCCACCAACCAACTACCCGCTGGCTAAAGGCAAATTTCCGCACATCTATCCTACATCTGTCTTTCCTCAATCTGAATTTATGCCCTCTCAGGTGATTATTCTGAACAAGAGGAAGAATCCCATCGGCATTGAGCATGCTCAAACCATTCAAGGCTTTATACACCTCTGTCAGATCACCTCTCTGGTGTCTAGTCTCCAGACACTGTAATTTGCAAAACTTAAGCCTTTCTTCGTAAGAGCAACCCTTTGTTCCATTCACTAATCATGTTGCCCTTCTCTGTACTCGTTCCAGCAGCTCTACATCCTTCTTGAAATGAGGCCACCCTCCAGACCAGTATACAGTACTCAAGGTGTGGCCTGACCATTGCCTTATACAAAGGAATAATCATCTCCTTATCCCTGCTAGAAAAATTCCTGTATATCATTGACAAGACACCATGAGCTACTCTTGCAGACCATCTGCACTGCTCAGAGAACTTCATATCTGCCTGCACAATTACCCCCAGGTCCTTTTCATTCTCTACCACTGTCAGTGTAGTACTACAGAGTTGATACGTTGCTCTAGGGTTGCTGTTTCCCATATGTAGTACTTTACATTTGTCAATGTTAAACTTCATTTGGTACCTCTCAGCCCATCTGCGCAACCTTTCCAGATCCTGTTGCGGCAGCATAGCGTCAGTAGTGTCCTTAACAACCCTGCCATCCTTTGTATCGTCTGCAAACTTGGACATTAAGCTTGATATACCATCATCAATATCATTTATAAATACAGAAAACAATAATGGACCGAACACTGAACCCTCAGGGACTCCACTAATAACATTAGTCCACGATGAGCAGTGTCTATTGATTACCACTCTGTCTTCTCCCCCTCAACCATCCTTTATCCCTAGCAGCAATTTGCCTCCAATGCCACACTGCTCCAATTTGTGTAGCAGTCTTCCATGTGCAACAGTATCAAAAGCCTTTCTAAGATCCAAGTATATAATATCAAAGTTATTTCCTGCATCCAGTTCTTTTGGGACTGTATCATAGTATCCAATCAAATTGGTTAGGCAAGACTTTCCCTTAACAAAACCATGCTTTGTCCGAGCTATAACTGAAGTCTTGTCTAGATGATCCTGCAGTGCTTCTTTAACCAGTGCCTCCATTAATTTTCCTGGAATAGAAGTTAAACTCACAGGTCTATAATTGTGTCAGCCTTTGATCCTCCTTTGTGAATTGGTGTCATATTTGCACATCTCCAGTCTATGGGTACCTCCCCTGTGTCCAAAGAAGCTCTCATAATTATGACTAAGGGTTTGCTTACTTCCTTTGCTACCTCCTTTAATATAACTGGATAGATCCTATCCACCCCAGGTGCCTTTTTTATGTTTATCCTCAACAATTTCTCCTCCACTTTCCTCTCAGTTATTGCAAAGTCATCTAGCTCACTGCCAGAGTTTACTTCACCTCTGGCATTCCCTTTCATGAATAATTCCTCATATGTGAATGTAGATGCAAAATACTCGTTTAGTTTGTTAGCCACCTGAGCAGGATCCTCAGCTATTGAACCATCAATATCCAGTGGACCAATCTGATTCATCCCTTTCCTTCTAGAGTTTACATAGATAAAGAACTCTTTTCTGTTTTTTTTTGCATCCTTTGCCGAGGATTTCTCATCTGCCTTTGCCTGCCTAACCTTCTTTGTGACTTGGTTACAGACCAGCTTATATCTATCATAGGCTTCCATGTCACCCATTAATTTATATGTATCCCATGTAATTTTCTTCTCTGCTGTATGTCTCATTAGTTCATCTGACATCCATTTAGGCCTAAACCTTGAACATTATTTCTTAGTTGGTATGTAAAGCCTAGTAGCTTCCAAGATAAGTTCTTTGAATGCTTCCCATTTTGAATTTAAATTTGAATTAAATACTGTCTCAGGCCATCGTAGTCTCCTTTACTAAAGCAATAACCCTTCCCTTTACCCCTGATGGTAGTTAGCTCTTTGAGTAAATCCCACTTCAGCACAATGTGATCACTGCCACCTAGTGGTTCCTTTATCTGCAGATTGTTAATGCATGAAGAATCACTACTGATAATCAGATCAAGAGTATTACTCCCTCTAGTTGCCTCCCGAACATGCTGATGTAGAAAACAATCATCCAATACATCCACAAAAGCCTTGCTAGTGTGTGAGTGACCAGCCCACAAATTCCAGTCAATATCTGGGAAATTAAAATCCCCCATTATAAGACTCTCTGATTTACTGGGCCACTCTATTTCTCTGTACAGTTTCTTATTATACTCATCAGAGTCATTAGGCCTATAGCACACTCCTACTCTCAATTTTGATCTCCCAATGCTTATGTCACACCAAACTGACTCGACACTGCACTGTCCAGTGATGTCGACTGGCTTCACTTCCTTGGATTTCATGTGTTTCTTAACTAAAAGCATAACCCCTCCTCCCTTCCTATCCTGTCTATCCTTTCTGTAGACATTGTACTCCCCAAATTCCAGTTCTGCATTCCTTATATCTGTGTGACACCACGTCTCTGAAATCCCAACAATATCTGCCTTTGATGTTTTGAGCAATACCTCAAATTCATCAAATTTATTTACTAAACTCCTAGCATTGGTGTACATGCAAGTATACATGCATCTGCTCTTCCTCTTAGCCACCCTAACACAACCCATGTGTTAACTTGTCCCCCCATGATTCCCAGCAGTCTCTGAAATATCCTGCATCTTATTTTCCAGGCTGCTGCTCATTCCAATAGAAGGAGTGCAAGAATCACTTTCTCCTCTGCCAGTGGCTACTGTTAATCTATTAGTCCTTGTATCCCCCCAATCTAGCAGTTTTCCGACCCACATCACACTGCCTCGATAGCATCAGCAAACATTCTTGCACCCTTTCTATTTAAGTGTATCCCATCCCTGTAGAAGCAGTCTCTCCTGTTAACAAGTACAGACCAGGCTGCACAATCTTTCCAGGGCCGAATTGATCGACAGGGCTCTCATCATATACTCCCTCCTATCGTGTCCGGGCAGAATTGCAGACACTTTCAAATTGAACCCTAATTCACGGCTTTTTTTCATCAGTGACCTGTACTTGTTAAGTAATTCCGCCGGTCTCCTACTCTTAATATCATTAGTGCCAACGTGTACAACTATATCACCTTTTGTGCCCTTAAAAGATGATATCCGCTCTACAACGTCATCAGCCTTTGCCCCTGGCAGACATACCCTGGTCCTGTTCCACCTATCCTTTTTACAAAGCATGTTTCCTGTTTCCCTGACAATAGTCACCAACAATTACTAGTTCCTTTGGGACCAGCGCATTCTGCCTTGGGGGTTGCCGCTGTGTTGCGTGATGACCAAGTGCAAGCTCTGGCATTGGTGTGGGCAGCTGAGAGCTTGATGGGCCCTCACTTGTAATCCTTCAGGGGCATCCACCCTGTCCTTCAAGCTCTCATATAGGCCCATAACAACGCTGAGTTGTCACCTGATTTTCTTGCATCTCGCACATACAAAAACATCCCCCATGGCAGTATCATGTCCCATACCTGACTGCTCCGCAAACATCAAGCAAATAGTGCATCTTAAAAGGCTGTGATTCAGAGGGCAACTGCCCCCCTCAGTTCTCCCCTGAGCCACAGCATTCCAATTAGCTTGAGCCTTTTGCTTTGCTGCTCTGGTTTGAGTCATGATTTCGATTTACTTTCAATAAAATTTCAATTTCAGTACAAAATTAAATCCTAAACTTGTATCCCAACACAGTTATAACTCTATATTTATGTTTCAGTAACGAGTGTTATCTACGAAATCTACGAGTGCTATCTACGAAATATTTATGTTTCAGTAACGAGTGTTATCTACGAAATCTACGAGTGCTATCTACGAAATATTTATGTTTCAGTAACTAGTGTTATCTACAAAATCTACGAGTGCTATCTACGAAATATTTATGTTTCAGTAACTAGTGTTATCTACAAAATCTACGAGTGTTATCTACGAAATATTTGTTTCAGTAATGAGTGTTATCTACGAAATATTTGTTTCAGTAATGAGTGTTATCTACAAAATCTACGAGTGTTATCTACGAAATATTTGTTTCAGTAATGAGTGTTATCTACGAAATATTTATGTTTCAGTAACGAGTGTTATCTACGAAATCTACGAGTGTTATCTACGAAATATTTATGTTTCAGTAACGAGTGTTATCTACGAAATCTACGAGTGTTATCTACGAAATCTACGAGTGTTATCTACGAAATATTTGTTTCAGTAACGAGTGTTATCTACGAAATCCCTTTATATAACTTCCGTATCAAGTTATGTATTAATCATTTATTGTTACTAATTATTTATGTTACGTAACCTAAGTGGTTATATGTATAATTAAAATTACAATTTAATTGCCAATGAAGTTTGACAAGATTAATAGATTTTACTGATTAATTTTCCCGTAACAATGGCGGCTATTTACGAACGGTAAACACGTGGATTTGATACCCTTTCCGATACTAAGTAATACCTACAAAATCTCTATCTAAGTTACTTTAAACTTAAGTACCGTAAATAGGAATATAAAGCTACTCTAGAAAATAAGTTAATATGTCAATTTAAACTAATAAAGCAGAAAATAAATCAGAAAAAACTTCTCTGTTCCAAGAGCAGCAGAAAGGCACGTCCGCACCGGCAACTCTCGTCCTCAGACTTCCTGAGGCAGGTGCTAAAAGTCTTCCTCAAGGTGATTCAGCAAAGGATAAGATGTAAGTGCGAAAGTGCACTAGGAAACACACAGTTCGGATTCTGCAGGGGACTAGGCACCAGAGAAGCAATTTTCTGTTTACAAATATTGCTACAAAGGTGCTATGAACATCAAAAAGACGTGTATATATGTTTTATTGATTACGAGAAAGCCTTCGATTCAGTAGACCACGACCGTCTAATTGACCGACTGAGAAAACTTGGGCTTGAAAACAACGATATCAACTTTATTACAACTCTACTGGAATCAAACAGCCCGGCTTCGCTATGACAATGACCTGACAGACCCAATTACAATAAAAAAAGGTGTCCGGCAAGGCTGTCCATTATCTCCCATTCTTTTTAACATCTATTCGGAAATGATCTTCGACCAAACACTGGCTGACAAGAACATCGGCATAAAAGTTAACGGACACTACATCAGTAACTTAAAGATATGCCGATGACACAACACTAATAGCGGATTCAGAACAAGATTTACAGACCATCTTGAGTGAAGTGGACATAGAAAGCCAAGCATGGGGGCTACGAATCAACAAAAAGAAAACAAAGGTGATGAAGGTCAGCAGGACTGCAAGCAAAATCACGATCAAACTAAACAATGAAAAACTAGAGCAAATACACCGCTTCAAGTATCTCGGAGTACTCATTGATGACCAGCTGAACCATGAGGCCGACATCAAAAGCAGAATTGAACAAGCCAGGCAGGCATTCACCAAGTGGGAAACCCTCCTCACCGACAGAAGCTTGAACATCATGCTCAAATTACGCACATTGAAATGCTACATCTGGCCAATACTGCTCTACGGTGTAGAAACGGACTCTAACATCAGCCACTACAAAAAAGCTCCAGGCCTTCGAAATGTGGCTCTACCGAAGAATGCTGAAAATCCCGTGGACAGCCAAGATAACCAACGTACAGGTCCTGCAGGACATGCACACGGAACGGGACCTGCTCAAAACCATCATCAGCAGGAAATGCAAATACCTAGGTCACTCATCCTGGAGGGAAAGATCGAAGGCAAGAAACGCCCAGGCAAACCGAAAATGGCACGGCTAGATAACACAACACCTGGCTTCACATGACAACAGCACAAATTCTGTACGCAGCGCTAGACAGAGAACAATATCAAAACGAAGTCGCAAACGCCATTCGGCAGCATTAAAGAAGAAGAACTAATAGCATAACCCCTCCTCCCTTCCTATCCTGTCTATCCTTTCTGTACACATTGTACTCCCCAAATTCCATTTCTGCATTTCTTATATCTGTGTGACACCACGTCTCTGATATCTCAACAATATCTGCCTTTGATGTTTTGAGCAATACCTCAAATTCATTAAATTTATTTACCAAACTCCTAGCATTGGTGTACATGCAAGTATACATGCACCTGTTCCTATTCTTAGCTACCCTGACCCATCCCATGTTTTACTTGTACCACAATGACTCCCAGCAGTCTCTGAAATATCCTGCATCTTGTTTTCCAGGCTGCTGCTCATTCCAATAGAAGCAGTGCAAGAATCACTTTCACCTCTGCCAGTGGCTACTGTTAATCTATTAGTCCTTGTATCCCCCCCCAAGCTAGCAGTTTTCCGACCCACCTAACACTGCCTCGATAGCATCAGCAAATATTCTTGCACCCTTTCTATTTAAGTGTATCCCATCCCTGTAGAAGCAGTCTCTCCTGTTAACAAGTACAGACCAGGCTGAAAAAAATTCTACCCCTTGAGCCTTGCATAATCTTTCCAGGGCCGAATTGATCGATAAGGCTCTCATCATATACTCTCTCCTATCGTGTCTGGGCAGAATTGCAGACACTTTCAAATTCAACCCTAATTCACGGCTTTTTTTCAAAAGTGACCTGTACTTAATGTGCATTAAGGGCAAGTTACTGCTATGGATAAAGCGATGGTTAAGTGAAAGAAGATAGAGGGTGGTTATCAATGGGTACTTCTCTTCGTGGACAAATGTTATTAGTGGAGTTCCCCTGGTTCCATGCTGGGCCCATTATTGTTTTCAATATTTAGTAATGATATTGATGAAGGTATATCAGGCTTAATGTCTAAGTTTGCAGATGAGACAAAGACAGGGTAGTTAATAACAGTAATCAGGGTGAACTAATGGAAGAAGATCTAGGAAAATGGGTCGTTGGGCTGAGAAATGGCAGTTGAAATTTAACATTGACAAATGCAAGGTATCTCATGTGGGTAGCAGTTATTCCAATAGTAATTTGTCATCTGTGTGGTATTACACTCCGGGTAGTGGAAAATGAAAAAGGACTTGGAGGTAATTGTGCAGTCTGATATGAAATGATCTGAGCAGCGCAGACATGCTGCCTGGACAGCTCATCGGGGTTTTGTCAATGAAATACAGAAACTTTGCTTGCAGGGATGAGGAGGTGATTATCCCTTTGTAGAAGGCTATGGTTGGGCCACATCTTGAGTATTGTATACAGGTCTTGGAGGCTTCAATTTAAAAAGAATATATATCTGCTGGAATGGGTGCAAAGAAGGGCAATAAGATTTGTGAAGGGAACAAAAGGGTGCTCTGACATAAAAAGCTTGAGTTCTGCCAATTGTAGTGTCTGGAGACTAGGTGTTTAGGGGTGATCTGATTGTGATGTGTAAGGCCTTGAATGGATTGAGTAAGCTGAATGTGAATGGCATTCTTTCTCTTGCTGAGGGGTGGGGGTAATGAATGGAAGGATGGTTGCAGGATAGATGTGTGGAAGTTTGCCTTTAGCCAGCAGATGGTTAGTTTTTTGCAACAGGCTGCCATCTGTTGTGAAGTGAATGGTTTGAATGGAATGAATTTAAGGAAGAACTAGACAGTTTCTAAGAGGGTATGGATGGGTAAAGTGTGTATTTTTTTTTTTTTTTTTTGCCTAATGCTGTATATGGCATTGAAAAAATAGAATTGCATGAAAGCAAGCTTATAAGCTTGCTTTCTTGCACCATTCCCACTACTACTACAGTCACATTAGCAGATAATAATAATTCATGATTTATAACAAAATAAATCAGGTCATACATATCAAAATTTGTTAAAAAGGCTCCTAAAATATTCTAAGTGAGCATTGAAATTTTGAAATTGTTTAGAGCTTCTGTTCCAAATTTATAGTAATATTTCTGTAGGGAAATTGAGGAGGGAATGCTATGGAATTGAACTTAGAACCATCCCAAGTTGCCATCTGAATATATGTTGAAAATTAGATAGTGACCCACACACCTTTCTTGTTGATTAATGTGAAAATATCCTTTCATTTATAACGATTTGTGTAGGGGAAGTGAATGAGGGCTGTAAAATCGTAACTGGTAATGAGACTTTTCAAGCACCAACAGAACATAGGTTGAAAATCAGTTTCTAAAGGTTGTGGTGGATCTTTAAGATTACGTTCACTTCATCAGTAGTGACATGTGAACAAAAAATTTTATGCTTACCAAACTGCCATTTGTCAAAACTGAACTTTAACAGTCTATAGAAGTTATGTGCATGATTTTTTTTTTTTTTTCTGTTCGTACCTTTGTCTTATTTTGGCTTTTGCCGACTGGCTTGGCTAGTAAAAGTTCGGATAATTGAGGTTATACTCTGTATTAGCATTAATAGAGGCATACGATGCAAGAAAGCAAGTGTATGCAGCATCAGCCAAAAAAATGCTCCCATTTCATCCCTCCATTTGTTCCAAATGCCTGTCCAGCTCACCCATAAATTCATTTAGGCTATCAACTTCCACCAATCAACCACCTGCTGGCTAAAGGTAAATTTCCGCACATATATTTTAAAACTCTCTTTCCTCTATTTGAAACTGTGCCCTCTCAGGTTCTTAGTCTGAGCAAGAGGAAGAATCCCATCAACATTCAGCGTGCTCAACCCATTCAAGGCCTTATACACCTCAGTCAGATCACCTCGCAGGTGCTTACTCTCCAGGTGCTCCAGTTTGCAGAATTTAAGCCTTTCTTGGTAAGAGAACCCCTTTGTTCCCCCTCACCAATCTTGTTGCTCTTCTTTGTACTCGTTCTAGCAACTCTACATCCTTCCTAAAATGAGGCCTCCAGACCTGTACACAGTACGTTATACAAGGCAATGGCCTGACCATTGCCTTGTATAACGGGATAATCACCTCCCTGTCCCTGCTAGCAAAATTCCTATATATCATTGACAAGACTCCATGACCTGCCCTGGCAGCCCATCTACACTTCTCAGCGAACTTCATATTTGATTGCACAACCCCAGGGGCTCACATCTGGTGAATATGGGCTTGGCACACCCAAGGTCCTGAGGTGGATATCATCATTCTTCTCTTTTTTGGTGATTCCCTTTTGATTCTCTCTCTAACTTGAGCAGTATTCTTGAAACTTGAGCAGTATTCCCGAAACTTCAGCAATATATTCTTAGTTGGTATGAAAAGCCCAGTAGCCTCCAAAATTACATCTCAGATGGCTTTCCATTTAGAATTCAACATTGGTAACATCATCAGTTCATCCCATTGTACAGAATTTAAAAACTGTCTGAGACCACTGTAGTCACCTTTATGAAAAGAAAAGCCCTTCCCTTTAACCTTGATGGTAGTTACATCTTTAAGTAATTCCCACATCAGTACATTGTGATCACTGTCACCTTTATCTGCAAATTCTTAATGCATGAAATAATCACTGCTAATAATCAGATCAAGAGTATTACTCCCTCTGGTTGCCTCTCGAACATGTTGTAGAAAATAGTCATCCAATAAATCCACAAAAGTGTTGCTAGTGTGCGAGTTCAGGTCAATATCTGGAAAGTTAAAATCCCCCATTATAAGACATTCTGTTTTACTGGCCTACTCTATTTCTCTGCACAATTGCTCATTATACTCATCAGATTCATTAGGCCTATAACACACCACACACACACGTACTCTTATTTTCTTTTTGCCAGTGCTTATTTCACACCAAACAGACTCAACACTGCATTGTCCACCAACATCAATTGCATGCAGTTCCTTAGATTTTATGTTTTTCTTAACTAACAGCATAACCCCCTCCTCCCTTCCTATCCTTTCCATACACATTGTACTCCCCAAATTCCAATTCTTCACTGCTTATCTGTGTGACGCCACGTCTCTGATATCTTGATGTCTTGACTAGCACTTCAAGCTCATTAAGCCGGGATACTAGAAATGACTATGGATCCTTTATCCTGAGTGCCTGGCACTCAGTAGTTGACCAATTTATTCTTTGTTTTTTTTTTTTTTTTTGTTATAAATCATGAACCATTAGTACTTGTTAATACACCTGAAATGTAACGCCTTATGTGCATTAACTTTTCTTAAATTAATTTTTCCTTGTTTTTCTGTCTTTTTCTGTGATTAATAAAGTGAAAAGTAAATACGTGTATTGTGTTTACTTTTTTCACTTATATTAATATCTTCTGATCAATTAATTACTTATAACTTTATAGAACATTTAATGAAACGACAGTATAGTTTTATGTTGTCTAAACTTAACCAATCAGTTTAATTAAACTGTACGATATTTATTATTCTTATCCCGTGTTTTAAGCGTGATTGCATATATATATATATATATATATATATATATATATATATATATATATATATACACACACACACACATACACGTAAGTGCCTATTTTTACCATGTCCGCATGTAACAACTTACTGTTATTATTATTATTAGCCGTATGATGCAAGGAAGCCTGAGGCTTATGCTGGACCAGCCAAAAAAATTTCTCCAGTTACCCCTGAGGGAGAGGAATCAACAAGAAAGTGAAGAATGATGATATCCAGCTGAGGACCCTGGGTTTTGCAAGCCCATATTCACCAGATGTGAGCCCCTGGTGTTTACTTGACTGATTTTTGTGAACTTTTATATTTGATTCTTTTAAAAATATTTGTCAAACCAATCCAAATTTCATTAAAATTGGAGAAATAAAAATCTGGCAATTTTTTCTTTTTTTCTATACAATTTGTCTGTAAAAAAGAAATTCATACATTAAATATAGTTTCAGTGTAGTACTATTAGCTTTTGAAATTCCAGTGCATGCATTTATCGTTATGTAAGACTTTTGAACACTAGGTCACTTGTGTAGAGAAAAAAAAGTTTGTTAATGTATGTAGTTCCTTACATTTCAGGCATGCCGAATTTTTTTCTTAAATAAGTATACTCTTCCAGTACACTTTTTCTCTCTATGTATATCTCTTTTTACAAGTGACATGTTCACGAGAACAATGCAGCATTAGAATTATATATTTGACCTTGGAATTATTTATTTTTTCATATAAACTGTATGGAAAAAATAATAATCATAAATAACTAGGGGGCTGCGCTTGCTTCTTTTGAAAAAGTAAAAGAAAATACTTACAGAAGCTTACATCAGGCGACACAGAAGCCTATGGCAGATATAAGCTAGTCTGTAATCAAGTCACAAAGGAGGTTAGACAGGTGAAGGCAGATCACGAGAAATCTTTGGCAAAGGATGCTAAGAAAAACAGCAAGGATTTCTTTACTTATATAAACTCTAAAAGGAAGGGGATGAATCTGATTGGTCCACTTGATATCGATGGTTCGACTGTCAATGATCCTCCTCAGATAGCAAACAAACTACATTCACACGAGGAGTTAAGGATTGAAAATACCAGAAGGTTATCAAATTGTAGCAGGGTGCTTAATGATTTTGTAATAACTGAGAGCAAAGTGGAAGAGAAACTGTTGAAGTTAAACGTAAGAAAAGCACCTGGGATGGATGGTATCTATCCAGTTATATTAAAGGAGGCTGCAAAGCAACTAAGCAAACCCTTAGCCATAATTATGAGAGCATCCTTGGACTCAGGGGAGGTACCCATGGACTGGAGATGTGCAAATGTGACACCAATTCACAAAGGGGATCAAAGCATGACACGAGTAAAGAGACCAGTTAGTTTATCTTCTGTTCTAGGTAAAATAATGGAGTCGCTGGTTAAAGATGCATTGCAGGATCATCTAGACAAGACCGCAGCAATAATTCAGATACAGCATGGGTTTGTTAAAGGAAAGTCTTGTCTGACAAATTTTATTGGATACTATGATGTGTTTACAAAGGAACTGGATACAAAAAGTATCGAAGTACGCAGATGGTACAAAGGTTGGCAGGGTTGTTATGGCAGTGTGCTACTGCAACAGGATCTAGAAAATTTGGGAAGATGGGCTGAGAAGTGGCAACTGAAGTTTACCATTGACAAATGCAAAGTACTGCATATGTTTAGAAGTAACCCCAGAGGAACATACCAACTGTGTGGTACTACACTTAAGGTGGTAGAAAATGAAAAAGACCTGGAAGTAATTGTGCAGTCAGATATGAAGTTTTCTGAGCAATGCAGACAGGCTGCCAGGGCAGGTCATGGGGTTTTGTCAGTGATTTTTGCTAGCAGAGAAAAGGAGGTGATTGTCCCTCTGTATAAGGCAATGATCAGGCCACGCCTTTAGTACTGCGTACAGGTCTGGTGGTCTCATTTTATGAAGGATGTAGATTTGCTTGAGCGTGTACAGAGAAGGGCAACAGATTGGTTCTGCAAATTGCAGCGGCTAGAGACTAGGCACCTGCGAGGTGATCTGATTGAGGTGTATAAGGCCTTGAATGGTTTGAGCACGCTGAATTCTGATCGGATACTTCCACTTGTTCAGATAATGAACCTAAGGGGGCATAAATTCAAATTGAGTAAAGATAGATGTAGAATAGATGTGCGGAAATTTGCCTTTAGCCAGCGGGTGGTTAATTGCTTGAACAAACTGCCATCTGTCGTGGAAGTTTATAGGTTAAATAAATTTAAGGAGGAACTGGACAAACATTTAGAGAGAATGGTTGTGTGAATATTTTGGCTGATGCTGCCAAATGTCTAAGCTCATACACTTGCTTTCTTGCATCACATGCCACTATTACTTCTACTACTATTACATAGCAGAGGAAGAGACACTGTGTCTCTCTTCCAGTGGTTTTAAAGATGGTTTTAACTTTGGCTCTGGTTGATTTGGTATATCAGAATAATCTCTACTGAAACAGGGAACGTGTTCTGTTTCTAAAGCTTATGGAGGATAGTGGTCATTTTTGGTAATTTGTTTTGTAAAATATTGAGTAATTCTTGCAAAATTTCTCTTGTTCTTCTTCGTGTTTTCTTTTATTTATCAAATATTTATAACCAGAAAGTTTTTTTTCTTTTTTTCCTGGGACATCTGATAAAAAAAAATTTACAATATTAATAAAAGTACAAGAAATTTAACAATAAAGACTATTTTCAATTATACTAAAAATACTTTTACTTTTAAATACATGTAAAAAAAAAAAAAAATAAATAACCTACCTTATTTGCGTGATATTCGTATTATTGGCCTTCTGGTGCCTGTGTGCATCGCAAACATTGCACACGTGGATGGCGTACCCGTGGTCCCTTGATGCTCGTTATAACCAAGTTTTACTGTATAAGATAATTAATATCTAATTCATTTTATTAGATAATTTGTTAAGATAATTAAGAAATATAAAAATTAATTCACATAAACAAAAAAAATTGTTTGGAATGAAGTAAATGGTATTAAAATTGGGTGCTTTTTCTGTTTGTTGTAGGTGGTACTTTGGAAAGATTAAGAGGATAGAAGCGGAAAAAAAGTTGTTATTGGCAGAAAATGAACATGGCGCTTTCTTAATAAGGGACAGTGAAAGTAGAAGGAATGATTTCTCCCTTTCAGGTTCTGCTTTGTTTTTGGTTATCCTGGCACACAATTATAGGCTTCATATTTAAGCAGTATATATTAAGTGTGGTCTGTTGTGTATATCTTAAGTGTGTTATTATGTTTATTATGTTTGATATATCTGAATATATGGTTGACCCCCCTACCTTTTATATATAAACTAAAACTTTGGTGGCTGCTTATATAAAACTTGGATATTTGTAGTCAAATAATTTTAGATTTGACAATGGTTTACAATAACACACTGCAAAACTGTAAATTCAATGATGAAGTTACATAGTTTTATAATAAAAATATGTTTATAGTGAACTTAATTCCAAATTTATTGGTTGGAAATCTTCCATATTTGTTTTAGGAATATTCCTTCATTGTGTTGCGTATTATAAACTGGATTATATAGAGCTGAATTTTTTTTTAGCATTAGCATTAGCATTAGCAAAGGCATATGATGCAAGAAAGCAAGCTTATACAGTAAGTCCCCGCTATTCGCGCAGGGGTTAAGTTCCTGAGAAATACAGCGAATACTGAGTTATGGCTGCCATAGTAATAAAGGGGTTCCGTTCCAAAGTATGAAATATATAAGAAAAACTAGTCTAAAATTTTGTCTGTATATATTATATGTACCTTCATAATATGACTATGTACATAGACAGTACATAGTGAAATGCAAGACCATTGCATAAGGCATCGAAATGAAAATAAGAAACAATTTAATATTAAATGTAATATTTATTAGAAATTTCAAACCAGCGCCTTTGCTATATCTAAAAAAACTTATTCCACCAGTGCTATCACCAGTTTCACTCAAGTGTTGATAAAGGTGTTTTGCCTTTTCACGAATGATGAGTGAATGTAACGGAATTTTATTTTGAGTTCGGTTTTCTATCTACAGATTTAAAGCTTTTCCATTTTTTCCAATTTAACATCATGAGTTACAGAGTAAATCTTTGAAGCAATTAGCGCGTTTTCATGGACACTACGGTGGATTTTTTCTTCCGATTTCTTGATTGATCGTACCGTTCACTTATTGATTTTATATTTTGTCACTGAGGAGACACTTTCACCATTAGAAATTTTGTCTAATAACTGAATTTTACTCACTAATGTCATCACCTTCTTTGATCTTTTCCCAATTCCCTTGTTATTCGTAGACATATTTTTGTAGGGGTTAGAAAAGAACTTGTCCACCATAAAGTCATTTTCTTCCGTTAACACACTCGGAAAAGTCTGTTTACACTAACACACTGCAAAACATTACATTTTTCACTTTTGTAAGCATATCAATTTATAAATTGATAAATTTATTCAATTTATAAGCATCTAAATTAAAAGCAAATGACGAAACCTTCCATGACAACTGAATAGCACATACTGAACAAGGGTTAGCAAGAAACATCCACGCCCGCGATTTTGTCACCCCTCTCCCACTGAGTGCTGTTTTGACCGGGAAAGATGATTTTAGCCATGCCCATGTTTTTTTATGGCAGAAAACGCTCATGACGCTTTAAAATTCACATTTTTTTAGGTTTCATTTTATATTAAATTAGCGACCGCGAATAGCAGGGGTTTACTGTATAGCATCAGCAAAAAAAAAAAAAACCTTATTTCACCCATCCACTCACTCCAAATGTTTGAAGTTCTGCCTTGAATCTATTTAAGCTACCAACTTCTACAATGACGGATGGAAGTTTGTTCCAGCAATCAACCACCCGCTGTCTAAAGGCAAACTTCCACACATCTCTCCTAAAACCATCTTTCCTCAATTTGAATTTATTCTCTCTCAGGCGATTGTTCTGAGCAAGAGGAAGAATCCCATCCACATTGAGCATGCTCAAACCATTCAAGGCTTTATACATCTCAATCAGATCACTTCGCAGGGGCCTAATCTCCAGACACTGTAATTTGCAAAACTTAAGCATTTCTTTGTAGGAGCAACCCTTTGTTCCATTCACTAATCTTGTTGCCCTTCTCTGTACTCGTTCCAACAGCTCTACATGCTTCTTAAAATGAGGCCTCCAGACTTAGCATTAGCATTAGTAGAGGCATTTGATGCAAGAAAGCAAGCTTATGCAGCATCAGCCAAAAAAAAAAAAAAAAAAACCCACTTCCACTTCACCCCTCTGTTCGTTCAAAATACCTGTCCAGCTGAGCCTTAAACTTATTTAGGCTATCAACCTCCACCACAAGGGATGGAAGTCTGTTCCACCAACCAACCACCCGCTGGCTAAAGGCAAATTTCCGCACGTCTATCCTACATCTGTCTTTCCTCAATTTGAATTTATGCCCTCTCAGGTGATTTTTCTGAGCTAGAGGAAGAATCCCGTCAGCATTGAGCATGCTTAAACCATTCAAGGCTTTATACACCTCTATCAGATCACCTCGCTGGTGCCTAGTCTCCAGACACTGTAATTTGCAAAACTTAAGCCTTTCTTCGTAAGAGCACCCCTTTGTTCCATTCACTAATCTTGTTGCCCTTCTCTGTACTCGTTCCAGCAGCTCTACATCCTTCTTGAAATAGGTCTCCAGACCTGTATACAGTACTCTAGGTGTGGCCTGACCATCGCCTTATACAATGGAATAATCACCTCCTTATCCCTGCTGGAAAAATTCCTGTATATCATTGACAATACTCCATGAGCTACTCTTGCAGCCCGTCTGCACTGCTCAGAGAACTTCATATCTGCCTGCACAACCACCCCCAAGTCCCTTTCATTCGCTACCACTGTCAGTGTAGTACCACAGAGTTGATACGTTGCTCTGGGGTTGCTGTTTCCCATGTGTAGTACTTTACATTTATCAATGTTAAACTTCATTTGCCACCTCTCAGCCCATCTGCTCAACCTTTCCAGATCCTGTTGCAGCAGCATAGTGTCAGTAGTGTCCTTGACAACCCTGCCAACCTTTGTATCGTCTGCAAACTTGGACATTAAGCCCGATATACCATCATCAATATCATTTATAAATACAGAAAACAATAATGGACCCAACACTGAGCCCTGAGGGACTCCACTAATAACATCAGTCCACGATGAGCAGTGTCCATTGATTACCACTCTCTGTCTTCTCCCCCTCAACCACCCCTTTATCCATAGCAGCAATTTGCCTCCAATGTCACACTGCTCCAATTTGTGTAGCAGTCTTCCATGTGCAACAGTATCAAAAGCCTTTCTAAGATCCAAGTATATAATATCAAAGTTATTCCCTGCATCCAGTTCTTTTGTGACTGCATCATAGTATCCAATCAAGTTGGTCAGGCAAGACTTCCCCTTAACAAAACCATGCTGTGTCTGAGCTATAACTGAAGTCTTGTCTAAATGATCCTGCAGTGCTTCTTTAACCAGCGCCTCCATTAATTTTCCTGGAACAGAAGTTAAGCTCACAGGTCTATAATTACTTGTGTCAGCCTTTGATCTTCCTTTGTGAATTGGGGTCACATTTGCACCTTTCCAGTCTATGGGTACCTCCCCTGAGTCCAAGGAAGCTCTCATAATTATGGCTAAGGGTTTACTTACTTCCTTTGCTGCCTCCTTTAATATAACTGGATAGATCCCATCCACCCCGGGTGCCTTTCTTGTGTTTATCTTCAACAGTTTCTCCTCCACTTTACTCCCAGTTATTTCAAGATTCTGTAGCTTACTACTAGAGTTGAATACACCTCTGGCATTCCCCTCGCTGAATAACTCCTCATGTGTGAATGTCGATGCAAAATATTCATTTAGTTTGTTAGCTTCCTGAGCAGGATCATCAACACTTGACCCATCAATATCAAGTGGACCAATCTGATTCATCCCCTTCCTTCTAGAGTTTACATAAGTAAAGAACTCTTTGCTGTTTTTCTTTGCATCCCTTGCCAAGGATTTCTCGTAATCTGCCTTCGCCTGCCTAACCTCCTTTATCTTGTATACAGTACTCAAGGTGTGGCCTGACCATTGCCTTATACAAGGGGATAATTATCTCCTTATCCCTGTTAGAAAAATTCCTGTATATCATTGACAAGATACCATGAGCTACTCTTGCAGACTGGCTGCACTGCTCAGAAAACTTCATATCTGCCAGCACAATTACCTCCAGGTCCTTTTCATTCTCTA
Organism: Mastigoproctus giganteus; assembly: GCF_048544385.1. Taxonomy (NCBI): domain Eukaryota; kingdom Metazoa; phylum Arthropoda; class Arachnida; order Uropygi; family Thelyphonidae; genus Mastigoproctus; species Mastigoproctus giganteus. The sequence continues at coordinate 101,386,225 of NC_143579.1, forward strand.
CCAATGTCAGTGTGGTACCACAGAGTTGATACGTTACTCTGGGATTACTGCTTCCCATATATAGTACTTTACATTTGTCAATGTTAAACTTCATTTGCCACCTCTCAGCCCATCTGCTTAACTTTTCTAGATCCTGTTGCAGCAGTGTACTGCCATTAGTGTCATTAACAACCCTGCAAACTTGGATATTAAGCCTGATATACCATCATCAATATCATTTATAAATACAGAAAACAACAATGGATGCAACACTGAACCCTGAGAGACTACAGTAATAACACTAGTTCACGAAGAGCAGTGTCCATTGATTACCACTCTGTCTTCTCCCACTCAACCATCCCTTTATCCATAGCAGCAATTTGCCTCCAATGCTACACTGCTCCAATTTGTGCAGCAATCTTCCATGTGCAACAGTATCAAAGGCTTTTCTAAGATCCAAATATATGATATCAAAGTTATTCTTTGCATCCAGTTCCTTTGTGACTACATCCTAGTATCCGATTCAAATTAATCAGACAAGACTTCCCCTTAACAAACCCATGCTATGTCCAATCTATAACTGAAGTCTTGTTTAAGTGAACCTGCAATGCTTCTTTAACCATTGCCTCCATTAATTTCCCTGGAACAGAAGTTTAACAGGTCTGTAATTACCTGTGTCTCCCTTTGATCCTCCTTTGTGGATTGGGGTCATATTTGGACATCTCCAGTCCATGGGTACCTCTCCTGAGTTCAGGGAAACTCTCATAATTATGGCTAAGGGTTTGCTTACTTTCTTTGCCGCATCCTTTAATATAACTGGATAGATTGCATCCACCCCAGGTGCCTTTCTTGTGTTTATCTTCAACAATTTCTCCTCCACTTTACTCTCAGTTATTGCAAGATTATCTAGCTTACTGCCAGAGTTGAATACACCTCTGACATTCCCCTCCTTGAATAACTCCTCATGTGTGAATGTTGATGCAAAATATTCATTTAGTTTGTTAGCTACCTGAGCAGGATCATGAACAGTTGAACCATCGATATCAAGTGGACCAATCTGATTCATCCCCTTCCTTCTAGAGTTTACATAAGTAAAGCACTCTTTGGTGTTTTTCTTTACATCCTTTGCCAAAGATTTCTCGTAATCTGCCTTTAGCTGCCTAACCTCCTTTGTAACTTGGTTATAATCCTGCTTATATCTATCATAGGCTTCTGTGTCACATGTTAATTTATATGTATCCCATGCATTTTTCTTCTCTGTTACATGTCTAATTAGTTCATCTGACATTCATTTAGGCCTAAATCTTGAACAATATTTCTTTTATTATTATTATTACTAGCCATATTGTTGGTATGAAAAGCCTAGTAGCTTCCAAGATTAATACTTTGAATGTTTCCCATTTTGAATTTGCTGTTGGTAACATCATCAGTTGGTTCCATCATATAGAATTTAAGTACTGTCTCAGACCACTGTAGTCACCTTTACGAAAGCAAAAACCCTTCCCTTTACCCTTTATGGTAATTACCTCTTTGAGTAAATCCCACTTCAGCACACTTTGATCACAGCCACCTAGTGGTTCCTTTATCTGCTGATTCTTGATGCATGAAGAATCACTACTGATAATCAGATCAAGAGTATTACTCCCTATAGTTGCCTCCTGAGCATTCTGCTGTAGAAAACAGTCATCCAATAAATCCACAAAAGCCTTGCTAGCGTGCGAGTGACCAACCCACAAATTCCAGTCAATATCTGGAAAATTAAAATCCTCCATTATAAGACACTCTAATTTACTGGCCCACTCTATTTGTCTGCAGAATTGCTCATTATACTCATCAGATTCATTAGGCCTATAACACACACCTACCCTCATTTTTCTTTCCCAGTACTTATTTCACAACAAACAAACTCAACACTGCATTGTCCACCAAAATCAATTGGATGCACTTCCTTAGATTTTGTATTTCTTAACTAACAGCATAACTCCTCCTCCTTTCCTGTCCTGTCTATCCTTTCTGTACACATTCTACTCCCCAAATTCCAGTTCTGCACTGCTTATGTTTGTGTGACACCATGTCTCTGATATCCCAACAATATCTGCCTTTGATGTCTTGACTAGCATTTCAGGCTCATTGAATTTATTAACTATACTCCTAGCATTGGTGTACATGCAAGTATACATGCACCTGTTTCTACTCTTAGTTATCCTAACACAGCTGATGTATTTACTTGTTCCACTATGACTCCCAACAGTCATGGAAATTCCTATTGCCTTGCTTTCCAGGCTGCTGCTCAATTGCATTCCAATAGAAGTAGTGCAAGAATCACTTTGACCTCTGCCAGTGGCTACTGTTAATGTATTAGTTCCGTGTATCCCTCCAAGCTGGCAGTTTTCTGACCCACCTAACTGCCTCGTAGCATGAGCAAATATTCTTGCACCCTTTCTGTTTAAGTGTATCCCATCCCTGTAGAAGAAGTCTCTCCTGTTAATATCTTGTTAATACAAAGTGACCAAAATTTTTAGGTTTTGTAGTGAGGTCTGTTAAAAATAATAAAACCTGATTCTTTCCCCCCCCCCCCCCGGTACATATATCTAAATTTAACTTAAGTGTTATCTTACAATAATAAGAATAATATACAATTTTTAATCATCCCTGACAGTGTAATGGTTTTGTTACTTCTCTTGAAGCGGTCTGGGTTTGATTCTGGTCTATGATTGGAGGAATTTTGAAAGTTCTCTTAAATGAAGGCTGTAGTTATTCTGAAATTCTTAACACACACACACACACACACACACACACACACACACACACACACACACACACACACACACACAATGTGCAAATCTTTGGTGATATGTCATCTGAACTTTAATTCATTCTTTTTCTTTACAGTAATTAAGTGGATATTTAATATTATTATGTAAAGCTGTGTTAATTTTTGGATATTTAATTTTATTAGATAAATAAAGAAAAATTTGTATATTTCATTTTATTAGATAAATATAAAGAAAATCAGCTTGTGCACGCGCGTGCGCGCACACACACACACACACACACACACACACACACACACACACACACACACACACACACACACACACTTGTACAAACTTAATACACCGAAATGCCATCCTCAAAAAGGCTTCTGAGGTTGGGAGAATAGTTCATATCACAAATTTAAATAAATACACCAACTGTTTTGATTAAAATAGTTTAATACTGTAAAAATATAAAATATAAATATAATAAAATGTACCAAGTGATACAGTGGATACTGTAAAATAATATTTACAAAACTGATTTTACTATAAAATAAAATTTATTACGAAAATGTTAAAATACAATAAAATACGAAAATTAAAACCGATAAAACAATGATTGTAGCTTTCGGGGGCATCTGCCTCCTTTCTCAACAACAATGCTACTTGGGCAACACATCCTTTAGTATCAGGTTCACGGCACCCGTGGCTGACCAGGCGCATGTTCAGTATTACTTTCACGTGCCCCAGAACCGGAAGTGGCTCGAGAATGTGGAAACATGAAGTGCTCATCTCTTGCAAGGACTACAGCTTCCAAGATGGGGTGAAGCCAAACACCCCTATCCCTATATACTACTGTTTTCGGATGAGCCAATCCACAAACTCTCCAACCACATACGGTCCCAGAACCTGTGCGCCCGGTCAACCTCCTAATACATTTAGCATGTGTTAGGAGGTTATTTCAAGATAAGATTAGTAGGATTGCACATTTCTATAAGCAGAGACATATTAGTAAGTTTAATGTGCTACTGGAGGAACGGGTATTTATGCATAGGGATAATAATTCTAATTTTATTCAGAATTTAAGTGATAAACTACTAACTAAAGAACAAGAAGAGGTATTGGCTTTAGGACCTAAGTTTGCCCTGTTACCCTCTAAACTTCCGATTACTGAGACAACTATGGGTATTGAGAGGGCAATTAATAAATTACTGGAGCCTATTGCTAACCGAATCCGGGTTAAAGCCTCTGCCATTTTGTGTCAGGCAAAGAAGGTCAATTCTAATCTCACCCGTAACCAGAAGAGAGCGTTAAAGGAACTCAAGCAGGATGATAGTATCGTTGTTTTACTGGCAGATAAGGGTAGATCGGCAGTGGTATTAAGTAGGGATGATTATCACAAAAAAGTTTTAGATCTGTTACAGGATAGTGGTACTTTGTCAAAATTTCTGCACAGCTGATTTCCCCTATAGTGGGACGATCTGTTTGTTATTAAAGATAGTGTCGAATTTGTGAGCTTTGTAAAGAACCAAAATGTAGAAGAGAATGAGGTAATGATGTTGTTATATGTAATATCATTATTTACTTGTATCCCCATAGTACATGGGGTGGAATGTGTAAAGTTAGCCCTGCAGAAAGATTGATACCTTAAGTGCCAGATCTCAATTAAGTTTGGAGGATATATGTTGTGGCGTAGAGTTATGCCTCTGTAGTACCACCTTAGTATTTCAAGGAGTAATGTACAAGCAGGTTCATGGCACAGCTATGGGTTTTCCGATTAGTGCGATTGTTGCAAACCTAGCAATGGAAGAATTAGAGAATAGGATTTTTGCAAACTCGGAGTTCCCTATGCGTAGGTGGAAAAGATATGTGGATGACATGTTCACTATGGTACAGAAGGGGAGAGAGGAGGATGTTGTTAGTTTTTCTCCTTTCATACAGTTTACCTCACTACCATTCACTTCTACAGAGGTAGAAGTGAATGGTACCCTCCCATTCCTGGATGTAATGGTGTACAGAGAAGGCTCCAGGCTTAGAACTACAATCTTTAGGAAACCAATGTGTAGGAGCCAGTACACCCATTACAGGTCATTGGATATTTTACAGTATCCACAGGTCAGTGCAGACTGCGCAGCATAAAAATAGCGTTGCCAGGGCGCTTTTTGGAGGGTTAGGACACATTGTAGTACCTCTGAGGGGGGAGAGAGAGAGAGAGAGAGAGAGAGAGAGAGAGAGAGAGAGAGAGAGAGACTGAGCAAGTCAGGACGGACCTTATAAAATGCGGTTACCCCCCAGCGGGTCATTGATAAATACAGTAGAGATGTGCAATCTACTCATGAAACAACACCGTTCGTTCCAGTCACCACAGTTTATATTCCCTACTATCCGGGCTTATCAGATCCTATTACAAGGATGCTTCGTGACTTTCAGGCACGCTGTGCGAAACTTCCGGGCCGGAGGTTGCACACGGTAGTGTCACAGGTCAAAGACTCCATTGCTAGGGACTCTAGTAGTGGGTTTATATATGAGATCAGATGACCGAATTGTGGGGAGTGTCATGTGGGGCAGACAGGACGGCAGTTAAAAGACCGTCTGGAGGAACACATGAGACTGTAGAGTTCAATAAGTCCGCGATTGCTGAGCATTATTGGGAAAAACAGCACCAAGTCTCCCCCGAGAATGCTGTCGTCCTTGACTGGGCGCACAGGTTCTGGGACCGTAAGTGGTTTGAGAGTTTGTGGATTGGCTCGTCCAAAAACAGTAGTATGAATAGGTATAGGGGTGTTTGGCTCCACCCCATCTTGGAAGCTGTAGTCCTTGCAAGAGATGAGCGCTTTACGTTTTCACATTCTCGAGCCACTTCCGGTTCTGGCACATGTGAAAGTAATACTGAACATGTGCCTGGTCAGCCACGGGTGCCGTGAACCTGATACTAAAGGATGTGTTGCCCAAGTAGCATGGCGGATGTCCCCGAAAGCTACAATCATTGTTTTATCGGTTTTAATTTTCGTATTTTATTGTATTTTAACATTTTCGTAATAAATTTTATTTTATTTTATAGTAAATCAGTTTTGTAAATATTATTTTATAGTAAATGAGTTTTGTAAATATTATTTTACAGTATCCACTGTATCACTTGGTACATTTTATTATATTTATATTTTATATTTTTACAGTATTAAACTATTTTAATCAAAACGGTTGGTGTATTTATTTAAATTTGTGATATAATGAGTGCGTAGCACACTTCTCGATTAGACTAGGGTTCGAGCCCATGCCCACCAAATATGGAGAATGCTGAAAGGTCAGGGAATGACCACCGCATATCCCCAGAGCAATATGGCCTTAGTTGCTAATGCTCCTAAAATCCAAATAACAAACAAACAACATTATAATGAAAATATTTGTAGCCCCTGGCCGACTTAATTTTTAATGTTTTGTAACTTGTGCTTTTGCAAAATGTTCAATATACAGTAATACCCCGACTTACGCGAACTCGGAGTTACGCGGTTCTTGATTTTTTCGTTTGGCAACGCTGCCGCCCACTATCTTCAAGGTCGTTTTTCATATGTTATCGATATCCGGTGCGACGGCGGAGATTGAGAGCGAAAGATGAACAAAATTCAACTTTGCTGCTTTTATGTTTTTTATATCAGTGAAGGGGAAACACATTTCACCATAATAACGTAAAAACCAACACAATTCCAGCTATCGGTATAATCGCAAATGCAATTAGATCGAGTTTACTACCAGTTTATAACAGATTTCACTAGCAGAAACGCAACTGGATTTTTGTTTTATGGTAGTAACCCTTAGAAATGTGAGGTGTTAATAGTGTATCTCTGCCTTTATGGTGTTGTTTATTCGGTTGCTACATGCGCTCAGCTTTGTTTATGCGTATCAAGCGTGCTCCTCGTTTTGTAATTGTGCTTTATTCCCTAAAAATTAGTAAAATTAAAAGGTGTGAAAAGGAAGCGTCCTGGTGAAGACACTGCAGATTCAGAGAGAAAAAGAAAAGCAATTATCGATAAACAGAGGCGGACTGGATCAAAAATTCTTACCCGGGAAAATTTATAGTGGCCTCACACTATTGTTTATGGCCAAAATCACACTGGCCCACCGGGGTTTCCCCGGTAAGGCTTATGGCCAGTCCGCCTCTGTCGATAGAGAAAAAATATGAAATTGTGAAACGCTTTGAGCGAAATGAAAGACCATGTGATATTGCACGTGCTACAGGTCTAAATGAAGCAACGGCGAAAAGCACATGACAATTGCAAACTTGACAGGTTGAAAATTGAAAAGATCTCAATTGTAAAGGGCTTAAAAATTTTAGAAAACATAGACTCCAACGAAGAACGCGTTATAGCTACAAAGCAAGGAATGAAAAAAATTATTAGCTTGCTACGAAGAAATTCTGCGTGAAAAAAAGGAACGTGCTGTGTCGTCAGACGAATTTGTTAGATTTTATGAAGCCATCGACATCGAAATAACTTTTTAACGTAAGTCATTTGTTTTTTTAATACATATTTTGTATTAATATGTATAAAGAACTGCAATTTTATTAATATTTTTCTTCTAAACTAGTGTTTTTGTTAGTCCTTGGTCCCAATTAAGCAAAATTTATATGTATTTATATGCAAAGTTGTACCCCGACTTACGCGATTTTCGTCGGACCCACCTATCGCGTAACTTCGGGGTATTACTGTATATTAAATTATTTTCAGTCCACCTATGCCTAAATAATTGTATAATAAATTTGCTTTGTTTTTAATTAATTAAAATTATTAAAATATGTTTTACCATATAATAAATCATGCAATAAAATGTAAATACAGTATATAATAAAGAAAATGAAGGAGACCTTACCTTACCTTACCTTAAAATTACAGAACTTTATAGGTACTGTACATTATTATTTAAAATAAGGTGTAATATTATTAATTTTCAGATAGTCCGAAACCACTAAATATAGTGTAAATCTAGTGCTCTCCTGAATCCAGTCTAGAATGATAAGAGTTTTCTGATAATTTTTCACCTTCTTTACAGACTTGATTTTTTTTAGTCCATTTAAAAAAAAAAAAAAAAAAGCAAGCACGTGTGCCGAGCATGTATAGTAGATGGTTTTATGTGAAACATCCTTGGGAGCACCTACAATGGATTGATAACTAAAGCAAGAGATTTATACTTGCGATTGTGACATATCTAAATGTATCTGGAAAACAGCATTGATTGAGGTGCCTGATATTGTAGTTGAAATTGAGGGATTAGTGTTTAGATTGAACGGTTCTTGCAGGAAAGTAATGAACAGTTAGTTTCTTCCAATCTGAAATTAATGTTGAAATCGCCGTATATGATCATTTGTATTTTATATAAATCTTTCTACAAGATCATGTACCTCAATCAGTGCCGATTTCCAGCTTGATCAGTTTTTTTATTGTGTTTTTGTAATGCAGTTCAATGACATTCAAATGAATGGTGTTTGAATTTTGTAAATCGGTTCACTAGAACTTGAGATATTGTTACCGGTCAAAAAATACATCACTTGCTCTGATCACACTACTAGTGAGTGCTCGGCACAGACTAGTGGTGGGACCATGGGAAGCACCTCTGGTGGAAGCCAAAGATGATGTAATTACTTCTATGATGCATTTTTCGTCACTGATCACATTTACTCGGTTGAAATTTTTGTAGGTCCCCCAAGGATGTTTCACATCAAAAAGAAGTTGACACTACCTATGAAATCAAAGATTTCTCGTAATCTGCCTTTGCTTGCCTAACCTCCTTTGTAACTTGGTTACAGATCAACTTGTATCTATCATAGGCTTCTGTGTCACGTGTTAATTTGTATGTATCCCATGCATTTTTCTTCTCTGCCATATGTCTCATTATTTCATCTGACATCCACTTAGGCCTAAACCTTGAACAATATTTCTTAGTTGGTATGTAAAGCCTAGTAGCTTCCAAGATAAGTTCTTTGAATGCTTCCCATTTTGAATTTGCTGTTGGTAACATCATCAGTTAGTCCCACTGTATAGAATTTAAATACTGTCTCAGTCCATCGTAGTTGCCTTTACGAAAACAATAACCCTTCCCTTTACCCCTAATGGTAGTTATCTCTTTGAGTAAATCCCACTTCAGCACACTGTGATCACTGCCACCTAGTGGTTCATTTACCTGCAGATTCTTAATGCATGAAGAATCACTACTGATAATCAAATCAAGAGTATTAGACTCCCTCTAGTTGCCTCCCGAACATGCTGATGTAGAAAACAATCATCCAATAAATCCACAAAAGCCTTGCTAGTGTGTGAGTGACCAGTCCCCAAATTCCAGTCAATATCTGGGAAATTAAAATCCCCCATTATAAGACCCTCTGATTTACTGGGCCACTCTGTTTCCCACAGTTTCTTATTATACTCATCAGAGTCATTAGGCCTATAGCACACTCCTACTCTCAATTTTGATCTCCTAATGCTTATGTCACACCAAACTGACTTGACACTGCACTGTCTAGCAATGTCGACTGGCTTCACTTCCTTGGATTTTATGTGTTTCTTAACTAATAGCATAACCCCTCCTCCCTTCCTATCCTGTCTCTCCTTTCTCTAGACATTGTACTCTCCAAATTCCAGTTCTGCATTCCTTATATCTGTGTGATACCATGTCTCTGAAATCCCCAAAAACTATGGATAGGATTTCTGGTCAAAGAATGACGGTCATTAATATATGAGGAAAAGAGTGGGAGAAAGAACTGAACCTTGGGGAATGCCTGCATTAGTGAAGAATTTAGAAGACAAGAGAGCCATTTACCATAACCTGCAGTGAGCACTTAAGAGAGAAAACTGGATACCCAATTATTAAAAAAAAAAAGTTGGCAAACCATAAGATGGAGGCTTTTTAAGATCTTTATGCCAAACATGATCAAAAGTCTTTGAAATGGCAACAGAAAGTGCTTGAGTTTAGCCAAACTTTTCCACTGAATTTGTCCATAGATGGGTAACATAAGCTGGTATGTCACCAAAGACATACCAGCAATACGGATTCCATTAATTTAATCCATTAATGGAAACTGTATTGGCAATCACTGATCTGATGGAAAGTTTCCACACAGTTTAGGAGTTTGCCTTTAATGGATTTCCTCATTACTTTAGAAAATAAAGAAGTGCACTGGGACAGTAATTGGATGGGAAGGGATTTTGATATCAGCAAATTTCCAAGTGTAAGAGAAGACACCTGTAGAATGTTAAAGTAAAAGAAAAAGTGACACAAAACAGGAGTAAGTTCAAGAGCACACGTTTTGAGAACAAGTGAAGAAATAATATCAGGATCTGATGCTTTCTTGACATCAATACTGTTCAAAATTCTTCTGACATCTTTTTGATGGAAGCCTACAGGAGGCATTGAATGGAGTGTACTGAGAAGGTGTACTGAGAATAGTAGGAGGTGGTTTAGCAAAATCATCAATGTATGAGTTAGAAGAAAAGTAGGGTGTTAGCAGGTCAGCGTTATTATTGGCTGAAGTGGTAATAGAACCATCCAATTTGATAGAGGCATAAGCACATTACAAATATTGTAATGTGTAAAAAAAAAAAACGGCTTCTCTTGCGCTTTTGGTGTTACTTTTCTTCCAGGCAGCTGTTCACTCTGTACAAATTGCAAATCCGCCCTGACATGGAATATTGTTCTCACATTTGGGTTGGTACCTCCAAAACCTTCTAGATTCCATTGAAAAGAGGGCAGTTAGGTTAATTTATGACCTCTCTAACAGAGTCTCTGCACTTCGCTGTCTCATAGACATACTGTTTCTGCTGCTTGCCTTTTATACAGATATTTCCATGGGCACTGTTCTTCTGAATTGGCTTTACAACAAAGAAAATCACGTGGTTTTTGAAAAGAGAAATATCCAGCTCTCTCTTTCAAAACAGTCCGACACATGCCACCACCAGCCAACATCAATTTACTGTCCAACTTCAAACTCACAGAACCAACTTTTCATCTTTCTTGTTTATTCATTCAACTGCCGTTTTCTGGAACAACCTTCCTACATATGCAATTTCCTGAAAATTGCAGTCTACAAAAATTTAAGTCTAATGTCAGCAAATATCTTCTTTCGTCTTCTCAACCTCCTCTTCAGTTTCAGTATCATTTGTATTTCTGTATTACTGCTCATGGCTGCTGATTTAAGTCCTTTGTTTTCCCTTAATGCTTGTTCTATTTTTCTTGTGTTAAATCTTATGTCCTCTCTGAGTCTCTTTCTAATGGCTTTGCGTACTAAGTACTATAGGTTCTAATACCTCTCGCATTTGGGGTTTTCATAAAAAAAAAACAAAAAAACTTATTCCTAATCTTTTGACCAAGTAACCTCTTTTCAAGTTGCCAGAATCTATTTTTGCCTTTGTCTTGGTGCATAATAGCTACTGCTGCTAATGCGCCAGTAAAATCAAAATCCAATCCAATCCCCAAGAGCAGCAGGAAACAACTTCGGAGAAATTGTCTCCTTGTCAAACTCCTTTCTCAGTTTTAAATTTGCTACTTTTCTTTGTCTAGTCTAATAAAGGAGATAGCATTCTCATATATTTTCTTCCAAATCGTAAATTTATGGGGTGTCTATGCTTTGTCTTTCTAGTGCCTGAAACATTGCCTTATGCTGTATGGAGTCAAATGCCTTTTCATAATCTACAAATACCAGGCATAATGGTGTTTTATATTCATTTGCTTTCTCCATTAGCTATGATATTACATGAAGGTGATCCATAGCCAGTGGTGTATTCGGCCAGAACGATGTTCCGGTACATTTTTTTTTCTAAATGTCATAATAGAAAATCATTAAATTTATACACTAATATTATGAAACAATGGCATACTCAAAGGGGAGGGAGAAATATCTATTTTATCCATTGCTACTAAAAATATATATTAATAGTAATCTTTAAAATTAATAATTTCTTTAAAAATTTATTTAAAAACAAAAATATAAATTTCGCAACAAAACTTGAATGTTTCTTACTGAAGTACAATGTGTTAGATAAAGAGATCCAAAGAATGAGATATACTGTGATGCGTACGAATGCTGCATTTTGATTTGCCATGAGCTGAACACTAGAACTAGTTGTTCTGTGAACCGTGAGGCTGAAGTCTGATTCAGTTAGTGTACAGTCGATGTGGCGTTATCATTATAGTCTTCTGGAGAATGAGCGTTCTGGTGCTATTTTTTTATGGCAAGTGTTCCGGTACTTTTTTTTTTAGCAATACACCTCTGTCCATAGCTGAGAATCCTTTCCTAAAGCCAGCTTGCTCTTTTGGATGATTCTCATCAAGTTTTCTTTCTGATCTGTTAGTAATGACCCTTGTGAACAACTTGCAGATGTGGGACAACAAGATAATTGGTCTATAATTTCCAAATTCTGATTTGTCTCCTTTCTTATGTAGCAAAATTATGATTGCATTATTCCACTCCTTATGGGTATACCTTTCCTAATGTATTTTGTAAAGTCTTGCCAGTTTCTGTGTCGTATCTCTTCCTCCCAATTTTAACAACTCTACAGTAACTTCATCTTCACCCAGAGATTTCAAATTTTTCATTTTCTTCAGTGCATGTTCTACCTCATCAGGAAGAATATCGGGTATGTTGTATGTGATCCATCTTCCCCACTGCTGGCATCATTCCCTCGCTCCTTGTATAATTCTCTATAGTAGTCTTCTACTATTTGAATTATGCTTTCTCTGCTATTTATACCATCACTATTCTTCAGTTTCAGTATCATTTGTATTTCTGTATTACTGCTCATGGCTGCTGATTTAAGTCCTTTGTTTTCCCTTAATGCTTGTTCTACTTTTCTTGTGTTAAATCTTATGTCCTCTCTGAGTCTCTTTCTAATGGCTTTGCATAACTCAGTATACTCAATTTTCTCCTTGTCAGTGTGTATCTTGCTCTTCATTTGTCACCTGTTCATCATAAGTGTTTCTTGACTAATTTTTTCCTTCTTTGAATTTCTTTTTCGCCTATATCTTTCTCAGGCTTTATCACTTTCAGAAAGTTGTATTCCTCATCAATATCTTGGTCCTGAAAGGTCTGTAGTAACTCAAACTTCTTAAGTTTCAGTATCGCTTCCGTAGCCGAGTGGTCAGGAGCAGGAGTGCAGTAGCACACGCTCTTTGATTAGACTGGGGTTCAAGCCCCCTGACTGCTGAATACGGTTGATCTGCCAACCCGCACTGGACCAGCGTGGCAGATTATGGTCCATTTCTCTCAGCATGAATTTTTGAGGAGGCTTCCATCCTGCAGTGGGTTGATAATGGATGCACTTTACCTTTTTTACCTTTTACATATTGCTTTTTCTTCTCTTCTGTTATCTCAAAGAATGTCATTGAGTCAGTTTTTTCCTTTCCTTTCTTACATCTATATCAAGTGCACCTTACCATTCTGTGACCACTTCCAACATTTATCTTGTTCAGGATTGCAACGCTGTTCACAATATATCTTCTCTTAGTGAGTATGAAGTCAATTTCATTAGTTTTTAATCCATTTGGGCTTTTCCATGTCTACTTTGTGTTCACCCTTTTCTTGAAAAAAGTGTTCATTACTGACATTTCTCGAGATTCTGCAAAATCCACAAGGCTTTCATTTCTTTCACCAATTCCAAAATTTCCTGTAGTTTCCCTTTCTGTGCTGTTTTGTCTCTTTCCAACCTTAGCATTGAAGTCCCTCATAATGATGGTGTAGTGAGTTTTCTTTTCATCTAGAAGTTTCTCAATTTCGGTTTACATTTCTTCAAACTCTTTATCATTATAACTTTTATTTTGTACCTCTTAGAAATCCTGAATAGTATTCTTAACACCTTTAGTGATGTACTTTTGAATTCCAAAATGTTGTTTTTTATATCTTTTTGGAACAAAAAGAGTTGGTCTTTTTGGATCAACCATCTGCCTTCACTCTTTTCACTGTTTGCATTGATGTTTGGCAGATTTTCACTTGATAAACCTATAAGTGATTCATTTCTTTTTCTTGTTTCAGCCAAGCTGATGATATTCCAATTCACATTTTCTAATTCATTTTCCAGCTCTAATAACCTCTTTTCACTGATGAGCGATCTTATCTTGTAACAGGCCAAGTTCAGTTTTCATGAATGGCAGTCTGGTTGTACCCAGAGATTCTTAGCACCCTCTGCTTCCACTCTGATCCTCTCACTGCCATAAGAGGGAGAGTAAAAGCCACTGGGGACTGAGGGCTATTTGTTTCATCGTGTTACCATGTGCTGGAGGGTTTGGCCTTTTCCTCTTCACGCTACCAGGCATCTTGAAGAGAACCATTCTACATGTTCCTTGCCCACCTAAGTGACATAATAGTGCTTACCAATGAGAAGGTGTGCACGAGTGGATTTTAGGGAGGCAGGCCAACCAGACTTCTCCTAAATCTTCTAAAACAGAAAGATATTGGATCCATCAGTGTTTTAGACCGAGTGTCTGATAACACACAAAGCCTGGTTCCCCTTTAAGCCCCTGGAATCTGGGATTAATGCTCTCCATATAAAATACCTTGCATTTGTCAATGTTAAACTTCAATTGTCACCGCTTACTCCATCTGCCTAATTTTTCTAAATCTTGTTCCAATAGCATATGCCAATTATGTTATTGATTGCTCTGTGAATCTTCATATCATCTTCAAAATTACACCTTAACCCTGATTATGCCTCATCAATATCAGTAATAATTATAGAAAACAACAATGAGTCCTACATTGAACCCTGGGAGATTCCACTAATAACAGTCCAAGAAGAGCAGTGCTCATTGATAACAACTGTCTTCTCCCACTCAACCATCTCTTTTTATATAACAATAACTTGCTCTTAATGCCATCCCCTTATTCCTACTGTAAAAATTCTTGTATATAAATGATAAAACCTCTTCCAGTTTGTACAGCAATCTTGCATGTGGAACAGAATCAAAAGTTGTTCTAAAATCTAAGTAAATGATAAGTAAAATCTTGAGAAAATAATGAAAATTTATTTTTTTTGCATTCCAGTTCCTTTGTTATGCCTGATAGTATCAAATTAGCTTAGTCAGATAAGATTGCCCCTAAAAAAAATCCATGCTGTGACTGCCATATAACTGCATTCCTGCATTACTTCTTTAACCAATTATGTAATTTTTTTTCCCTTGGAACAGAAGTCAAACTAACAGGTCTCTTAATCCACTTTAACCCCCCATTGTGAATTGGGAATACATTTGCTCATCTCCAGTCGATGGAGATGCCTTTGAATCCAAGGATTCTTTCATAATCACGGCTAAAGACCTTATTACTGATTTTGTTTTCTCCTATAATATAATTGGTTAGATCCCATGCACCAGAGGCACTTTTTTACATTTAGGTACAACCTAATTAACCTAAATGTAATATTATATAAAATGGCTTTCACGAATTTTTAAGTTGAAAATCTAAATTTTATTTATGAAATTGAAAAAAAGGGAGTTTGAATTTTAATATCCTTCCCTACTTAAAGTCATCACTGTATGATGGACCTTAGGAATCTTAATATAATAATTTATAAATTTGATTTTTGTGTGAGTAGATCAATTGTAGCAGCCTTTTTTTCTCAGTTTGTCAGACCAATTTATTTTTAATTTTTATAACAGGCATCAAGGCAATTTTTACGAATCAAATCTGGATAGGTTTTGAACATCAACTTTTATGAGAGTTATATAATTTTATTTGTAAAGAATTTGGTTTGATATTTATTAAAATTTAAAATTTTTTTATTGAGAATGTCTTTTTATGTAAATGCCTGTTCAGGATGTAATATTTTTTCTGCCAAATAATTAATAACTGAATTTTATTGACTTTCTTTCAATGCTATGTATAGAGATTTAAAAAACCCACTCCCATTGTATAGGTAAATTAAAGCAATAGGAAAGTTATTCCTTTTTCCTATATTTAACTGTGCGCATGTAGATAGATAGATAGATACATTGTTAATTTTTATGAATTTCATTTTCTGACAGTGAGAGATGGTGATACAGTTAAGCATTACCGTATCAGACAGCTAGATGAAGGTGGATTTTTTATTGCTAGAAGAACAACCTTTCGTACATTGCAAGAATTGGTAGAGCATTACAGTAAGGATGCTGATGGGTTGTGTGTTAACCTTCGAAAACCATGCATACAGGTAATTATGCAAAATGTTTCATACTTATTTAATATTTATTTCTTTAATTTTGTATTTAATATTATATTATTTTATATTATACTTGTATATCTAAAAAAAAGTAATATAGAAGTTAGTTTTTCGTTTTTAGAAATGATAAATAAAAATACTGCAATTATAATTCTTTATTAAAATAAAAATAAATATATAGTGTTTCTTGTAACAGATCATCCATAGCAATCTTAAAAAACAAATTTCCATTTGATTTATAAATCAAATGGAAATTTTTTATTTTTATTTAAAAATTTTATTTTTTATATAAGCATTTAAAGATCCATTTAGGGATCTATTTGAACTATGAATTCTAAATAATGACTGCTGTCTAGCTTTACCTCTGGAAACAATATACTAGGATTAGAAGATCAATCTACAGAAGCAATTATGCAGTTATGATTATAAAGTAAAGCATTTTTGTATTTGGTGTGAAAGACTTGAGATCACGGTCAGTTTGCTTTGTGTTCATTATCTCTATAATTGAGTTAGGAAAAATGTCTTTTGAATAGTTTCTGCAGGTTGGAGAGTAGTACTTGAAATGTCTCTAGTTGTAGATGTCACTAGTTCTACTCCATCATATAACAGTACCAGAATTGGCTTCCCAACTATATACCGTGGTCCTGTGGTGGCAAGCATAGATTCGGAAATCTCTTCAGCATTCAGTGTATGCATGGAAAATGTGTGTTGAAGGTTGGAGACAGAATTGATTTGGAAGTTGCATATGAACAGTAAGACCATTGATTCATTAAATTCAGGACCCAGAACTCTAATCCACAAATTTTCTTCAGAGAACTTTGAGGTAAGCTTATTGGATTTCAGTATTGGGAGCACTGAGCAAACGGATTGTCGAAAGTTCTGTAGATTGTGATTTTCAGAGAACACTTATTCCGTTCTCTGGGATGGTTGTTTCAGAGACAGAGGTAGAAGAATTAAATGAGGAAAATTTGTGGAGAAAAGTGAAAATGTAATTACTTCAATTGCATAGAGTAAAATCTGTCTTTAATTTCTGTAGTAATTAACAGATAATTTTTGGAAGTTTAGAAGACAGAATAGGAAATGGTTAAATTAAATTATACCGGGTGTTATTACTTTAATTTTGGGCTTATTTAACCCATCTTCTTTAATTAATTGATTAATGGATAATTGATTAATATTAACAGTTCAGTTTTTAATTAAATAGATAGATATTTGATTAATAAATACTCAAAATTAATAATACTACAGACTGTCTCAGATCAGGCAATCGCCTTCCTTGGAATTCTTCCAGATTGTGTAGTTATACTGTAGTTAAAAAAAAAAAAAACAAAAAAAACTTGCATATCAGTTACGAAACAATTTATTGTATACTTTATTTTCTTTTAGATGGCATATGGGTAAATACAAATAGACAAAAGTTAAGCCAGTGTTGTTTATTTATGAATGACAAGCTAAAAATATAAAATTTCTAAAAATAAATAGTAAATGTGTGTAGTGAATCGTTAGTTCAGTCTGATCTTGATGTAAAGGACCAGACAATGAATTTAAGTTTAAGGAATGGAATATAAATTGAACAACTCAGAAACTGAGTAATACATTACTTTTAACCAATCCGAGAGCTAAATTTGGTTAATTTTTTGAGTAGTTTGCTAGATATTAAATTAATATTAAATATTTAATCTTGAGTTAAATATGAAATATGTAACTCAATATTAAATTTAAAAAAAAAAAGGAAAGTGTGCAATTCTGCCCAAACATGAGAACCTTGTCAATTAATTTGGTCCTGGAGAGACTGTATAAGCCTCACGGCATAGAATTTTTCTCAGGATGGTCTGTGCTTTTTAACAGGAGAGACTGTTTTTGCAGATAGAAGGTGTGATGCTATTGAGAGGGTGTTAAGTGGGTCGAAAAACTGCTAGCTTGGGGAGTACACTAATAACAGTAAGAGTGTGATTCTTGCCCAGCTTCTATTGGAACATGTAGCAATAGCTTGGAAAGCAAATTATTGGGGATTAATAGGCCTGCTGTAGTCTTCAAGGGGAAAGCAAATACGTGACAGTAATTTAGGGTAACTGTTAGTAACCTAACACTATGTGCTGTGTTAGGTTACTGTAGTCCAGCAACTAAGATGGCCACCTGAGCAGAATTGCTTGTGCATATCATCTAGTTCACTGTCCAATTTTAGGGGTGTTGGGTCAATTGTATCAAGTATAATTAGCCATCTTCCTGGAAATGTTTTTTCAAGTGAAAACTTGAAAATACCCAAATTTTGTGTGGAAAGCTTTCTAAGAGGTCAGGCTCGGGAAATTGTATACAATATTGCTGAGTATGTATATTCAAGAACATAAAATTTTAATATAAAGAATTATATCAAAGCTACAAATAAAGCAAGAGGAGTTTGTGAAACCACAGTTAGTGTTAAATGAAGGTAAGCAAGCTGTGAAATGTTGAAGGAAAATAAAGTTTCTACTCCTAACTGGTAAAAAGAATAATCATGTTAAAAGAATAGAAATAGATGATTTTACAAATTGCACTATTCATTGCGAAGTCCACAATTCATATGCTAAAAGCATTCATGTTTCTTTAAATAAATTTTTGCCTGCAATAAAAGAGGACATAAATTTCAACTGTAAGAAGGAAATTCTTCGTAAAACAAAGATCTGTTATAAGTGGAAAATATTAATTGAGAAATCGAAAATAACATCCTTGCAGTATCAGTACTGATAAGAAATGCTAGATCTGATGGAAAACAAATAATATATCTTGATGAAACATATTTGCATTCCACACACACACACACACACACACACACACACACACACACACACACACACACACACACACACACACACACACACACACACACACACACACACTAAGTTGTTTGCAATCGGACAGCAAAAATGGTATGCTTACAGCAATTGGGAAGGGCTCACAATTGATTATTATTAATACTGGTAGAGATAGAGGCATTTGCCTTAACTAATTTTTAAATTGAAGCAGAAGACTGGTACATACAAATATACGAACTTTGGAAACTGCAGCAAATGGATCAAAAATAAACTGCTGCCAAATCTACCTCCCAAGTAATGGACAGTGCCAGCTACCATTCTGTACAATATAACGAAAAGTCAAATTCAGCTACTTTAAAAAGAGATATACAGCATTGGCTATAGGAAAATGGTATTGTATTCAGTGTGATTTAAGGAAACCTGAGCACTTTCAATTAGTTAAGGCTTCTCCAATACATCCCAAATACAAAATCGATGACATTTTGAAAATGCATGGTCATACTGTATTTTGACTTCCTTCCCATCATGCTGATTTAAATCCTATAGAACTGTATAGGGAAAAATTAAATGGAAATAATTGTTTCACTCTGGATGATGTTTAAGAATTGGCTGGAAAATTTTTCAGACAGTGCTCCCAATAAATGAAAAAAATGTTGCAATCATGTAATTATTGTTGAACACCAATATTGGGAAAATGGAAGTTGAATTGATGAAGAAATTGACAGACTTATTATTAATATAGCAGATCACTCATCTTCAAATACTGAAAATTGCATTTCAGATTCAATTGATGAGGATTTGTAGTTCCCTTAATGATGTTAAGTAAGTTGACTTTAATTTTTAATAAAATATTTTAGCGATCCATATTATGATTATTGCAATATATAGTTTATCTGTATATTATGTAGTATGTTACAAAAAAATTCAAATAACACATTTGTACAGTACTGTATGTGCTCCCCAGTCATCCTTGTTTGATTAACCTAACACACTCTCACAGATGAGTTTATTTTCAAGGTTGTTGAGCCAAGGTTGCCATCTAAGTTCTGACCTATAAGAGCAGAAGCAGGTGATTGTAATATTTGTGTGTACACTAATGTTAGGAGTACAATAAAGAAATTTGATGAATTTGAAGTCTAGGATAGATCATAAAATGCAGACATTGTAAGGTCATAGCAGACATGCCATTTAGACATAAGGGATGTGAATATAAATAGAGTATAATGTGTACAGAAATGACATTTTATTTTTATTTTGGAGGTAGTTCTGGCCCATTGGACAAACATGTAGTGTAAATGTGGAGAAATTGTACATGGTAAAAGCCACATGTGCATAGTTAAAATATGTTGTAGTATAATGTCATGTTATGTTATTCATATTGTGTTGCCCTTTTAGCATTAGTAGATGCAAGAAAGCAAGCTTATGCAGCATCAGCCAAAAAAAAAAAAAAAAAAAAAAAAAACACCCACTTCCACTTCACCCCTCCATTCATTCAAAATACCTGTCCAGCTGAGCCAAAAATTTATTTAGGCTATCAACTTTCACGACAAGGGATTGAAGTCTGTTCCACCAACAAACTACCTGCTGGCTAAAGGAAAATTTCTGCACGTCTATCCTACATCTGTCTTTCTTCAATTTGAATTTATCCCCTCTCAGGTGATTATTCTGTGCAAGAGGAAAAATCCCATCAGCATTGAGCATGCTCAAACTATTCAAGGCTTTATACACCTCTATCAGATCACCTCGATGGTGCCTAGTCTCCAGACACTGTAATTTGCAAAACTTAACCCTTTCTTCGTAAGAGTACCCATTTGTTCCAGTCACTAATCTTGTTGCCCTTCTCTGTACTCGTTCCAGCAGCTCTACATCTTTCTTGAAATGAGGCCTCCAGACCTGTATACAGTACTCAAGGTGTGGCCTGACCATTGCCTTATACAAAGGAATAATCACTTCCTTATCCCTGCTAGAAAAATTCCTGTATATCATTGACAAGACACCATGAGCTACTCTTGCAGCCCGTCTGCACTGCTCAGAGAACTTCATATCTGCCTGCACAATTACCCCCAGGTCCTTTTCATTCTATACCACTGTCAGTGTAGTACCACAGAGTTGATACGTTGCTCTGGGGTTGCTGTTTCCCATATGTAGTACTTTACATTTGTCAATGTTAAACTTCATTTGCCATCTCTCAGCCTATCTGCTCAACCTTTCCAGATCCTGTTGCAGCAGCATAGTGTCAATAGTGTCCTTGACAACCCTGCCAACCTTTGTATTGTCTGCAAACTTGGACATTAAGCTTGATATACCATCATCAATATCATTTATAAATACAGAAAACAATAATGGACCCAACACTGAACCCTGAGGGACTCCACTAATAACATCAGTCCACGATGAGCAGTGTCCATTGATTACCACTCTCTGTCTTCTCCCCCTCAACCACTCCTTTATCCATAGCAGCAATTTGCCTCCAATGCCACACTGCTCCAATTTGTGCAGCAGTCTTCCATGTGCAACAGTATCAAAAGCCTTTCTAAGATCCAAGTATATAATATCAAAGTTATTCCCTGCATCCAGTTCTTTTGTGACTGCATCATAGCATCCAATCAAACTGGTCAGGCAAGACTTCCCCTTAACAAAACCATGCTGTGTCCGAGCTATAACTGAAGTCTTGTCTAGATGATCCTGCAGTGCTTCTTTTAGCAATGCGTCCATTAATTTTCCTGGAACAGAAGTTAAACTCACAGGTCTATAATTACTTGTGTCAGCCTTTGATCCTCCTTTGTGAATTGCGGTTGCATTTGCACATCTCCAGTCTGTGGGTACCTCCCCTGAGTCCAAGGAAGCTCTCATAATTATGGCTAAGGGTTTGCTTACTTCCTTTGCTGCCTTCTTTAATATAACTGGATAGATCCCATCCACTCCAGGTGCCTTTCTTGTGTTTATCTTCAACAATTTCTCCTCCACTTTACTCTCAGTTATTACAAGATTGTCTAGCTTACTGCCAGAGTTGAATACACCTCTGGCATTCCCCTCCCTGAATATCTCCTCATGTGTGAATGTCGATGCAAAATATTCATTTAGTTTGTTAGCTACACGAGCAGGATCATCAACAGTTGACCCATCGATATCAAGGGGACTAATCTGATTTTGGAGTTTACATAAGTAAAGAACTGTTTGCTGTTTTTCTTTGCATCCCTTGCCAAAGATTTGTCATAATCTGCCTTTGCCTGCCTAACCTCCTTTGTAACTTGGTTACAGATCAACTTGTATCTGTCATAGGCTTCTGTGTCAGATGTTAATTTATATGTATCCCATGCATTTTTCTTCTCTGTCATGTCTCATTAGTTCATCTGACATCCATTTAGGCCTAAACCTTGAACAATATTTTTTAGTTGGTATGTAAAGCCTAGTAGCTTTTAGTGTAGTGGTACACAGAAAAATGTCAGCTTTTGTTTCTGGCCTTGGCATGTAGTCAAAAATTAGGGACCCAGTTTTCCTTGAAATTACAGAAAGGATAAAAAGTAGTGTCATATTAGGGCCACCTGAGAACTAACTCATCTGCCCATGTGTAACATGTCCATAAATTGCATGTGTTCTGTGGTTGATTTGCCTGATTTTTCTGTACAAAAAAAAAAAAAAAAAAAAAAAAAAATCTGTTTCTGTGTGTGGGGACAGAATATTGCTACTCACACCACAGCTGAGACTGACTAACTCAACCACGGAAGCCCATAGAAGTTATTTATCATTGACAGAATTTGAACCTGTGCCTTTTCCACCCAATGTGGGTAGGAAAGTGATTATAATCAGTGTGCTTCTTGCTCAGGAGTACAGAAAGGATGGGGGGGCAGAATATTGCTACCCACACCACAGCTGAGACTGACTAACCACGGAAGCCCATAGAAGTTATTTATCATTGGCAGAATTTGAACCTGTGCCTTTTCCACCCAGTGTGGGTAGGATAGTGATTATAATCAGTGTGCTTCTTGCTTAGGAGTACAGAAAGGATACACAAGACAGGAATGGGGGAGGGATTATACTCTTGATTAAGCAGTTAAAATCTGAGGCTGCACACCCAGTTGAATTGGATAGCCACTGAAAATGTTGAGCTATTTTGGTGTGACTTAAGCACTGAGAAAACAAAAATGATGGTAGACATATGGTATAGGCCAAATGACTGTGATGAGTATAACAAACAACTCTATAGACAAATAGAGTGAGCCAGTAAATCAGAATATCTTATTTGGCATTTTAACTTTCCAGATATTGACTGGAACTTGTGGGTTGGTCCACAACAGTCATCCAATAAATCCACAAAAGAAAGAATTTTGTAGATTTATTGGATGACTGTTTTCTTCAGCAGCATATTGACGACAACAACAAGAGAAAGCAATACTCTTGATCTGATTATGAGCTGTAACTTTTCATGCATTAACAATATTCAGATAAATGAACCAACAGGTGTCAGTGATTATAATATATTGTTAAACAGTTTTTAAATTCATTTCAGTGGGACCAGCTGATGATATTACTAAATGAAAATTCTAAATGGGTAGCACTCAGTGAATTAATTCTAAAGGCTACCAAGCTTTTTATGCCAACTGAGAAATACTGTTCAGGGGGTCCAAACTTAAATGGATGTCAGTCGAACTGATGAGACTAGTGGTAGAAAATAAAAATACAATGAAACCTCTCTATAGTGGACACTACTGGAGCAGAAGAAAGTGTCTGCTATAGGGAGATGTCTGCTTTGCTGAGGTCAGTTCACATGTAGTCAGTTTCAGTAATTTGGGAAAATGAAATTCACTGCAACTGGTTACTTAACACTTTTTTATTGTTTATAATTATACATTTGTTTCAATTAACTTTTAATAAATAATGCATAATTAATTTTTAATAAATAATGCATAATTAATTTTTAATAAATAAACTTTTATTTGATGTTATTTATTAAAAAACATTTAACTTTTAGTATAAAGTTAATTTTTTTTTTTAGTAAAAAAAATAATATAAATTGCTTTGTTTAGATTTTCATTTTGACAATTTTATTTTCATTGTAGATAATAGATCACTCACAAGTTTTACCCCATATTCATTGTTTTTGCTCACATAGAATTATTTTAATGTGTTTGGGTAATCTAATACATCAGCATATTTTTTTAATTTGAGTCATGCTGTTGTTCTTTCTGGAAGCAGTTTTTAATTGTAGAAAGGCATGCTGCTGCTGCTGCTGCACTAATTCAGTTTATAGCTTGTAGTACATCAATACTTGCAAAGTTTTGGACTTCTTTTTTTCCTTCAAGTTTTGAAATCAGGTGTTTAAGAAACATTTGTTGATATTTCACTTTAAAGTTTTTTCCAGTATACATTGTGCAATTATTCCTTGATCTAGTTGTGATCAGATGTGATGTTGGGAGGAAAAAACACCATTTCAGCATTATTCAGTTAGTGTGTGTGTGGGATGTGACATTTTTAACTTGTTAAGTAATGATTTACTACATTGTTAAGTAATAATTATTTGATTTCCAATGTACATTGAGTTTGCATAAGTCCAAACTTTTAAAAACACCTTGGTTTCATAGATTTGCCTATAACACGAGATATTTCATGAGTGCCCACCATGCTTTTACACAAAAGTAGATAGATGCTCCTTTGCCACTTTATTTCTAGCCCATACTTCCCCCTCTAAGGCACATTATTTTATCCAGGACTGTGCAAAAAAAAAAGACCCATTTCATCAGCATTCAGTATGTTTTCTAGTGAGTATGCAACAAGTATTGATGGCAGCTTTTTTTCCACCCAGCAACGATTTCCAGATTAACACCAGTTGCTTTGAAGGAAATATTGTGACGGCAATATTTGCTTTGAAGGAAATATTGTGATGTCTGCAGAACGTACCTAACCACCCATTAGATGCTTGAAAGTTTAATGGTGCCAATTTCTAAAACTTTGGTTTGAATCATAGGCTCAGAGATGGGAATGTTTAGACTGCATATTGGACTAAACCATTCAAAAGTCAATTTATCCACAAAAACACCTTTTGCCATGAGAAAATGTATGGTATACTGCTTTCCAATACATTTTCCCACCACTATTTTAACAAAGTTTCTTGATTTTTAATAATTGCTGCTGCTGAAGTTAATTCTAATTTTGAAATGATCAGCTGGCTGATGAACTTTACACTTTTTCTTTCTTTCCTAGAATATTCTATCATTTCTACTTTTTCTTTCAGAGTTAACTGTTTTCGAGACTTACTGTAGGACAGTATATGTAAATTCTTACCTGTGCCGGTGCCTCTGTAGCCAGGTGAGCAGGAGCAGCAGTGCATAGCACATGCTTCTTGATTAGACCGAGGTTCGGGCCCTTGACCACCAAATACGGAAGATGTGGAAAGGTCAGGTAATGACCACCGCATATCCCCTGAGCAATATGGCCTTAGTTGCTAATGCTCCTAAAAACCAAATAACAACAACAACTTACCTGTGCCTGGAACTCTGCATAGAATTTCACAATTGTCCAGATTCTGTCCACTTGAAATTTACTACACTAGTAATGACCACACATGCTGAGGAAACAAAATTGACCCTTAAAGAATAGATAGATGGAAGCACCAGATATGAGAGTCAGTTTTTTTACATTTTGAAGATATCTAGACATAGTTCTAGAATCATAACCGTGAAAATTTCGTCCTTATTCATTTTGCTTATGTCTCTCGGAGCCTTAAACACCTCAATCAAGTCTCCTCTAAGGTGTATAGTTTCCAAGCTCTGCAGCCCACATATTCAAAGTCTTTCCTCGTATGAACACCCTTTTGCCGGTCTTACCAGGTGAATTACCTGTCTCTGGTGGACCCTTTCAAGAAGCACAGTGTCTCTTTAGGTGCGGTCTCCATACCTGAACACAGTATTCCAAGTGTGGTCTAACAATAGCCTTACGACATCCTTATCTCAATAGGACACCATGGGTCTTCCTTGCAACCTGTCTACAGTGCTCAGAGAGGTTTTTCCACTCCAACACTCTTGTATAGCTTACTCGCATGTGATGTCAGTGTGATGCCTCTATAATTTGAACACTTCTTCCTGTTTTCCTTTTTGAACAACAGGATGATCAAACCTTCTTTTCAGTCCTTCAGCACCTGTCTCTCATCCCAGATCCTGCAAAACAGTCTGTACGTCCATGCCATCCCTGCCTCATCTTAGTCTTCAGCATCTCTCCGTTTATTTCATCCATACCAGCGGACTTACCTGTCTTGATGTATTTCCATGCCTGCACTACATCATTAAGCGTTGTCTGTCTAGTCGCTCTCAGTATCTTCTCTTTCATCTCTTTTATGATCAACCCGCCTTTGTCCCTTTTGCTGACTGTTCTGCACATTCAACAGATTTTCAAAATACTTCATCCATATTTCTCTTATCTCTTCATCCTTGGTTATTAGGTTCTCATCCATCAGGTATTTGCTCTGCTCACCATCTCTTCTCCTATTCCTCACCATACCATACAGCATCCTTTTATTACCATCAATATCTTGTCGTACAGTTTCAGTCCATTCTTCCAACTATGGTCTTCTCTCCTCATCGACTATTCTCTTGGCCTCCCTCTTCGTGGTTTATATCTCTGTTTATTCTCCTCATTTCTGTTGTAGAAGTAGGTCCTGAATGCATTATTCTTGTTTTTCACAGCCTCTCTCGTATGGGGTTTCTTTCCCTCTCCTGCTTTTACTTCAGCATACCTGCTCTGCCAGTCCCTATGCTTTCCATTCTGATTCCACGCTGCTCACTACCATCTTAGGTACAACCTTCCTGAACTCTTCTCTGAACACTGCTCCTTTTCAATCTTCTTTCATTTTGATCCTCTTCAATTTAGATCCTCTTCAGTTTAGGGAATCTTAAAACTACCTGTAATCACTACCCAGGGATACACTTGAAATGACCTTTGCATCCATTAGTCTTCTGTGTCGCTCGTTATCCTCGAGTATATAGTCAATGTATATAATCGTTAAGCAGAATCGCATTTCAACGGTTTCAGCTGTATATGGTACTTATCACTTACAAAAAGAGTATTTTTTTTCTACCATAGTAATTATTTGTAATAAATATTGACTAAACTGATTAATTTAATATTTTTCAGATTGAGAAGCCAACCACAAGTGGCCTTTCTCATAATACAAGGGACCAATGGGAAATTAACCGCAATTCTCTGAAATTTGTACGCAAGTTAGGCCAGGGGCAATTTGGTGAAGTGTGGGAAGGTTTGTGGAATAATACAACACCTGTTGCCATAAAGACACTGAAAACAGGTAAATATGGTTAACAGTTATATGCTAAAGATGGTCTTTTAGCACAATTTGTAATTCAGTGAAACATTTTGCAGAGTTGAGTATAATGCTGATTTTATGTACAGTGATTATGTTAAATTTTTTTTTTTTTTTTTTTGGTTACTACATATTGTATTTAATTAAAATATGTACTTGGTTGTTGTGTTGTTATGAGTGCAAATTCATTGATTTTATGAAAGCAACTTTTGCTACTGCAAAATGTTCAGTTCTTTCATTGTGCAGAAAATCACTAAGTATTGGTCTAGTACTACACTCTGAATAAATAACATTGATCTCAAAGGAAGGATATATTTTTGTCCAATAGCACTATACCTCTACCCAGTCATATCAGTAATTGCTATTTGTCTGTAATGTGCGCCATTACCCACACTTATTCGTTTTTTATTGGCACCTGTTTATGAACTATTGCATTGCATACAAATAGTAATATAACTTCCTTTGAGAGTAGTGTTATTTATTAATGTAACACTAAGGGAAGTTGAAGTTCTTTTATTGTTATTGCTGATAATTATTGCTAACAATATTGCTGATATTGTTAGCAATAATTGCTTGCGTGCACAGTGGACCCCTGCTTTATGATATTAATCCGTTCCAGAGACACCACCATATCGTGAAAGTATCGTAATGTGATGAACCCAATAACATTGTTTTTTGGCAATTCAATCCAAGACCTCAAAAGTTAATTTTTGCTATATAATTAAGCTATTTATCTCAATTAAAATGGTTTTTATAATGGAAATTGTACATGTTGATTAAAAGAAATGACTAAAACTAATATATTGATTAAAGCACAATACAAAAATTCATTTCATCTAAAGGATTCAAAAACAAAACATGCGGCCAACACATTTACAAACGTTGCTACTGGCTGAGAGGAAGGACCACGTGATCCAGTCAGAGACAATCATTAGCCCATCCCATTGTAAAGTGGAATAGGTAGGCACCATTTAACATGATCACTGGTTAGTGGAATCAGCCACTTTAATTTCAAAAAACCAATTCAAATCATCAAAATGCACTATACTTCCATTGTTATCAATGTCCGGTTGTTATAACTGGACATTGATAACGATTGAGTTTTGAACTCTGTGAAATTTTTCTAAACCATATTTCTGGAGGTCACTACCATAGAACAGTAAAAACAATTTGCATTTTCCAGTTTATTGGACTTTTCTGTTAGTGCAAAATATTATAAACAGGTAGTAAACTCTATCTTATTGCATTTGCAATAATACTGATAGCTGGAATTCCGTGGGTTTTTATGTTATTATGGTGAAATGTGTTTCCCCTTCCTCTTCAATCATATAAAAACATTAATTTTCTGAATCTTCTCTTCATTCCTACTTTTTAAACTTCGTAACTTGTTACTCCATGTATTACTTGCAATTTGTGCATGCCATGTTCTTATCTTTTTTACTGTTTTAAATTTTAAAACCCCAAAAAAAAAAAAAAAAAAAGTCAGTAAACAAAATTATCAGTTAGTTAGTATGTATATATTACAGTATTACCGTATTTGCCCATGTATAAGACACATTTTTTTTTAAAAAATTTGGGGTCTGAAAACTGGGTGCGTCTTATACAGTGGTTGTAGATTTTTTTTTTTTTTTTCCCTTGCATTTTTCGCGCTCATTGTTTCGCACTTGTTACCGGTATATTCGGTTACGTTTTGCCACGTTCTGCCCAGAAATGGCTCAGAAAAGATTTTTGTACAGTGCTGAATTCAAGTTAAAAGTGATCCAGTTTGCAAAAGTGAATGGAAATCGTGCTGCTGAACGTAAGTTTGGTCCTCCTCCAACTGAGAAAACAATCCGAGACTGGCTATGGGAAGAAGAAACCCTACTGAAAACGCCACGGCAGAAGAAGGCCATTAGAGGCATGTCAGCAAAATGGTCCGATTTAGAGAGGGAATTGAAGATATGGATTGAGGAGCAAAGGGCAATTGGAATTCCTGTGTCCACAAAAATGGTTCAGCATGAGGCAAGAAGAATTGCTGATGAAAAATAAGTTACTGATTTCAAAAGAGGACACAATTGGTGCTTCAGGTTCATGAAACGGAATGGATTAAGCATGCGTACACGTACCAGACTTGCCCAAAAGATGCCTGAAAGCTAAGAGCAGAAGGTCCTTGAATTTCATCGTTTTGTCATTCAATGTCGGAAGACACATCAGTTTGAGTTGGGACAGATTGCAAATATGGACAAAGTCCCCCTTCAATTTAATGTCCCAAGTAACAGAACTGTTGATAAGAAGGGGGTGAAAACTGTAACTGTGCAGACAAGTGGACATGAAAAGAGCCATTATACAGTTGTTCTAGCTTGTTGTGCCGACGGAACCAAGCTGCCTCCTATGCTGATTTTCAAACGCAAAACAATGCCAAAAGAAGACATTCCTCGAGGAGTGATTGTCCACGTTCACGACAAGGGTTGGATGGATCAGGATGGGATGAAGATCTGGTTTGAGAAAGTTTGGAACAGGAGACCAGGTGGGCAAACCTGCCCTATTGGTGCTTGATCAGTTCAGGGTACACATAACAAAAAATGCAAAGATGATTGCTGCAGAGCAAAAAACAAAACTTGCCGTCATACCTCTAGGCTTGACATCCCAGCTTCAACCACTTGATGCCAGCATTAACAAACTCTTCAAAGCTGCCATGTTCACATCCTTCACGCAACACCTCTGTTCGTTATGTAGCATAACATGAGGGGGTGCCTCCGTAGCCAGGTGGGAAGGAGCAGCAGTGCGTAGCACACACTTCTTGATTAGACCGGGGTTTGAGCCCGTCACCACCAAATACAGAGGTTGCGGAAAGGTCAGGGAATGACCACTGCATATCATGGAGCAATATGGCCTTAGTTGCTAATGCTCCTAAAAACCAAACAACATAACATGAGGGGGTACCATAGTGAATTTCAGCCTTTCTGTGAAAACACACACACAGTGGATTCTGGTTATTTGGGCCACCGGTTATTCAGGGCAAATCTTAAAAACCGAACTCAATTGTGAAAATAACCAGGGTTTACTTCGCTTAATTGGGCAGCATGGCGTTTAATCGGGCCAGGAGACTGCAGCACTGGAGATTACCCTACGATTGTTTCCGACCATACCACGTGGTTCAGTCGAATTTCTGGAAGTCACAACCATAAAACAATTAGCAGTCACCTTTATTGGGCTTTTCTGTTAGTGCAATTTATTGTAAACGGATAGTAAACTTGATCTTATTGAATTTGCGATAATACCGACAGCTGGAATTCTGTGGTTTATTGTTGTGGAATGTGTTTACACTTCCATGGAATCTTCAATCATATAAAAAAATTAATCTCAGAATCTTCTCTTCATTCCTATTTTTAAAGCTTCGTAACTTGTTACTCCGTTCTCACTGGCACATATTGTGTGTACTGTGTTCTTTGTTATTGATTGCTTATATTTTTACTGTTTTAAATTTTAAGCTTCTTATTAGGACAACTTGTTACAAGTTCATTTTTGAAGGGGCATCTTCTGACTTTTACTGCACTTGCTGCCACTCCTGTATGTTCTTCCCATTCTCTTTTCAGCACAGATGAAGAAGTTTAGCATTAACATTAGTAGAGGCATATGATGCAAGAAAGCAAACTTATGCAGCATCAGTCAAAAAAAAATAAAACCACTCCCATTTCACCCCTCCATTCGTTCCAAACACCTGTCCAGATCAGCCTTAAATTTATTTAGGCTATCAACTTTCAGAACAAAAGATGGAAGTCTTCCACCAACCAAATAGCCGCTGGCTAAAGGCAGATTTCTGCACATCTATTCTACAACTGTCTTTCCTCAATTTGAATTTATGCCCTCAGGTGATTATTCTGAGCAAGAGGAAGAATCCCATTAGCATTGAGCATGCTCAAACCATTCAAGGCTTTATACTTTTCAATCAGATCACTTTGCAGGTGCCTAGTCTCCAGACACTAATCTGCAAAACTTAAGACTTTCTTCGTAAGAGCAACCCTTCGTTCCATTCTCTAATCTTGTTGCCCTTCTCTGTACTCGTTCCAGCAGCTCTACATCCTTCTTGAAATGTTTTCCTTTGCCAAAGATTTCTCATAATCTGCCTTTGCCTGCCTAATCTCCTTTGTGACTTGGTTAGAGACCAGCTTATATCTATCATAGGCTTCATGTCAGCCACTAATTTATATGTATCTCTTGCATTTTTCTTCTCTGTCATATGTCTGATTAGTTCATCTTACATCCATATAGGCCTAAACCTTGAAAAATATTTCTTAGTTGTTATGTAAAGCCTAGTAGCCTTCCAAGATAAATTCTTTGAATGCGTCCCATTTTGAATTTGTTATTGGAAACATCATCAGTTCATCTCACCGTATAAAATTTAAATACTGTCTCAGACCACCGTAGTTGCCTTTACAAAAGCAAAAACTTTTCTCTTTACTCCTGATGGTAGTTACCTCTTTGAGTAAATCCCACTTCAGCACACTGTGATCACTGCCACCTAGTGGTTCGTTTATCTGAAGATTCTTAATGCATGAAGAATCACTGCTGGTAATCATATGAAGAGTATTGCTCCCTTTAGTTGCCTCTCGAACATGCTGATGTAGAAAACAATCATCCAATATATCCACAAAAGCCTTGCTAGTGTGTGAGTGACCAACCCACAAATCCCAGTCAATATCTGGGAAATTAAAATCCCCAATTATAAGACTCTTATTTACTGGCCCACTATTTCCTGTACAGTTGTTTATTATTATTATTATTATTATTAGCCATATGGTGCAAGGAAGCCTGAGGCTTATGCTGCACCAGCCAAAAAAAAAAAAAAAAAAAAAAATTCTGAATTACCCTGAGAGAGAGAGAGAGAGAGAGAGAGAGAGAGAGAGAGAGAGAGAGAGAGAGAGAGAGAGAGAGAGAGAGAGAGAGAGAAGAATGGTGATATCCAGCTGGGGACCCTGGGTGTGCCAAGCCCATACTCACCAGATGTGAGCCCCTGGGTATATGCTGTACAACAATCTAGACTCATCAAAACATTCCGTTTTTTCCGAAGCCATTCTTCTGTCCATCTTTGATAACTCCAGGGGCCTCACATCTGGGCTGGACATCATCATTATTCCTCTCTTTCTTGGCAATTCTCTTTCTTGGTGATTCTCTCTCTCTCTCTCTCTCTAATATAATAATAATGACTGAAAGTCAAGCACTTCTATTGGCCTAAAATCACAGGAAGTTGGTTAACTTCTTAAAACATCTTGGCTTATGAAACTTACCAATCAGAAGTCGGCGTAGTTTTGTGCCGCCATCTTAATTGCAGCATAATAGAACAGCGAGTTTACTGAATTTTCCACCGCGACCAGACTCTCGTCAAACAGCAAATATTTTGTTTGGCAGCAAATTATAAAATAATCCTGTCTGGTCAATATCCTTTGCCTGATATTTTTCAAGAATGGATGGTACAGAATACAACCAGACTATGGCCTTTTATTTATCAACTAATCCAGCCTTGCCGCAAACATTTTGCAGAACAGTTATTCCTGTTTTTAAATCTTTGGAGCCACTGCTGCATTTGAAGTCACTAATTCCATGTTGCTGAGCTAGATAATTTGCCTTTTCTTGCAAAATTGAACTTGATATTGGCAAATTAGATGCCCACATTCGTTGGTTCTACTCAAAGTTTTGTTTCAAGCTTCTCGTGTTTGCATCACAAATTCATTTCCTGTGTTTTATAGTTGCTCCAGTGTCACATGTACTTCAAAGGTTTTTTTTTTGGTTTTTCAGTATTGTATATAAAGTAGGTAAAGGGATGTCATATTCCTTTGCAATGTCCATTTTACTTCGATCCATCCTATCAGCCTCTTGAATAATTTTCAGTTTCATTTCCAGTCTTAATTTCCTCTGTTTATGTTTTGTTGCAATAATACTGTGAGATAAGATTTTAATATAAACAAATTTTAAATTAATTAAAAGACAGAAGTTCCAAAAAAATACATCATCTCAGATAAAGTAGCACAAAAAATAGATTACTGTAGCAAAAGATTCTTTGAACTGGCCTTAATCCCATGGAGAGCAAGGGAGTGTATGTAATAACTTAGAAAATCTGTTTTATTTCCTTGATTTATTTAGCAGTTCATTCTTCAGAATTTTAGTCATCAGAGTCATCAGGCCTGTTGCACACTCCTACTCTCAATTTTGATCTCCCAATGCTTATGTCACACCCAACTGACAACACTGCACTGTGCAGCAATGTCGACTGGCTTTACTTCCTTGGATTTTGTGTTTCTTAACTAATAGCATAACCCCTCCTCCTTTCCTATCCTGTGTATCCTTCCTGTACACATTGTACTCCCCCAAATTCCAGTTCTGCATTTCTTATATCTGTATGACACCACATCTCTGATATCCCAACATCTGCCTTTGATGTTTTGAGCAACACCTCAGATTCATCAAATTTATTTACGAAACTCCTGGCATTGGTGTATACACAAGTATACATGCACCTGTTCCTATTCTTAGCTACCCTAACATAACTCTTGTTTACTTGTACTGCAATGACTCCCAGCAGTCTCTGAAATATCCTGCATCTTGTTTTCTAGGCTGCTGCTCATTCCAATACAAGCAGTGCAAGAATCATTTTTACCTCTGCCAGTGGCTACTGTTAATCTATTAGTCCTTGTATCCCCCCCCCCCCCAAGCTAGCAGTTTTTCGATCCACCTAACACTGCCTTGATAGCATCAGCAAATAGCTTTCCAATGGCAGCAATTTGCCTTCCGATATAGCCAGGTATCCATTGGCATTTACGGAACCTTTTATAAACTGCAAGTGACCTATTCCGCGATACGAAATGCATCCCCATATCATTTGGCTGGTAGGGAATATCACTGTAGACACCATGCAGTCTGGATGGTATTCTTTACCACGTCTATGTCGAATCATTTTGTCTCCCATCAGAGCCATGCAGGTTGAATTTCTTCTCATCCAAGAAAATAACTGACTTCCACTGCTCGGGGGTCAATTTGACATGCTCTTTACACCGAATTAATAGGATCTTTTTCAGTTTTCTTCTTCTTACGACAATGGGTTACAAGTTCATTTTTGAAGAGGTGTCTTCTGACTGTTACTGCACTTGCTCCCACTCCTGTACATTCTTCCCATTCTCTTTTCATCTCAGACGAAGAAGCTTTACAGTTTTTAAGGGATAAGCGCTTCAAAATACGGTCCTGTTTTGGTGTAGAGACTCGTTTGCATCTGGTTCCTTTTTTCCTATCAGCAGAACTAGTATTCTTGAGTTTAGAAAGAAATCTACTGACTGTTGACTGATTACAAGACACTCTATATGCAATATGATGGGAAGGACAACCTTTCTCACGTAAAGCAACAATTACACTCTTAGGACAATGGGTTACAAGTTCATTTTTGAAGAGGTGTCTTCTGACTGTTACTGCACTTGCTCCCACTCCTGTACGTTCTTCCCATTCTCTTTTCATCTCAGACGAAGAAGCTTTACGGTGTTCAACTACATGTAACTTGCCATCGTGACACAAGCAAGGGAAAAATCCCTTCCTAGATGGTCCCGTATTGGTATGCTAAGGATCTAGTCACTTTAATTATGTTATATATATATATATATATAGAATCAAATTACTAAAGTGTAGAAATGTGATATTATAATTACTAAAGCATAGAACAGGGATTTTATATGATAATATTAACCAATCAGATTAATGCCATCAGCGATAAACACTTCATCCATCGTTAAATATATGCAGTAATGAAATAATGTTAAAATGTAGAGGCCATCCTGTAGTTTAAAAAAAACCCGATGTAATCCATGAACCAACTGGACCCTAGGCAACAATGGTTAAACATTAATATAAATTCAATGCAGTAATACCCCGACTTACGCGAACTCTGAGTTACGCGGTTCTTGATTTTTTTCGTTTGGCAACGCTGCCGCCCACTATCTTCAAGGTCGTTTTTCATATGTTATCGATATACAGTGCGACGGCGGAGAATGAGAGCGAAAGATGAACAAAATTCAACTTTGCTGCTTTTATGTTTTTTATATCAGTGAAGGGGAAACACATTTCACCATAATAACGTAAAAACAACACAATTCCAGCTATCGGTATAATCGCAAATGCAATTAGATCGAGTTTACTACCAGTTTATAACAGATTTCACTAGCAGAAACGCAACTGGATTTTTATTGTTTTATGGTAGTAACCCCTAGAAATGTGAGGTGTTAATAGTGTATCTCTGCCTTTATGGTGTTGTTTATTCAGTTGCTACATGCACGCAGCTTTGTTTATGCGTATCAAGCGTGCCTCTCGTTTTGTAATTGTGCTTTATTCCCTAAAAATCAGTAAAGTACTTAAAATGTGTGAAAAGGAAGCATCCTGGTGAAGACACTGCAGATTCAGAGAGAAAAAGAAAAGCAAAATCGATAAACAGAGGCGGACTGGGTCAAAAATTCTTACCCGGGAAAATTTATAGTGGCCTCATACTATGGTTTATGGCCAAAATCACACTTTCCTCCGGCCCACCGGGGTTTCCCCGGTAAGGCTTATGGCCAGTCCGCCTCTGTCGATAGAGAAAAAATATGAAATTGTGAAACACTTTGAGCGAAATGAAAGACCATGTGATATGCTACAGGCACGTGCTACAGGCCTAAATGAAGCAACGGCGAAAAGCACATGACAATTGCAAACTTGACAGGTTGAAAATTGAAAAGGGCTCAATTGTAAAGGGCTTAAAAATTTTAGAAAACATAGACTCCAACGAAGAACGCGTTATAGCTACAAAGCAAGGAATAAAAAAATTATTAGCTTGCTACGAAGAAATTCTGCGTGAAAAAAAGAACGCGCTGTGTCGTCAGACGAATTTGTTAGATTTTATGAAGCTATCGACATCGAAATAACTTTTTTACGTAAGTCATTGTTTTTTTTAATACATATTTTGTATTAATATGTATAAAGAACTGCAATTTTATTAATATTTTTCTTCTAAACTAGTGTTTTTGTTAGTCCTTGGTCCCAATTAAGCAAAATTTATATGTATTTATATGCAAAGTTGTACCCCGACTTACGCGATTTTCGTCGGACCCACCTATCGCGTAACTTCGGGGTATTACTGTAAAAATATACATAATACGCCATCCATGGGAAAAGATACTTTGCAAGGGACTTTGTCGAGGGCTAAACCCCTACAAAATACCAAACCCATGGTTGGCTGAGCTATCAGTTTCTGTTGTTATCTGCTTGTATAACTAGGACCAAAAGAAGTCCATAATGACCCCTAAGATTGGTATAAAATATAATAAAAATATATCTAATAAAAATTAAGTAGCTTAACTGTAATTTTGCAGAATACAGGCTGGTTGACATTTAGCCCGACCGATAGCTGAAACGAAATAGTAAATAAGCAATGCTGAAAACCAAATAATCTGCTAAACATAATAAGCTAAATTAGCTAATGAAAGGAGAACGGAGAGAAGGCTAGTTAAAGTAATAGTACCTCAATCCCCCTCGAATTACTCTAATAGTTCATGAGGTATGAAAAAAGGAATAAGACAGCTAAAAGTAAAAAGCAAAGGAAAAGTGTTTATACAATTATACATTGGATAATACCGGGAGCATATTGAGGTACTATTACTTTAACTAGCCTTCTCTCCGTTCTCCTTTCGTTAGCTAATTTAGCTTATTATGTTTAGCAGATTATTTGGTTCTCAGCATTGCTTATTTACTATTTCGTTTTAGCTATTGGTCGGGCTAAATGTCATCCAGCCTGTATTCTGCAAAATTACAGTTAAGCTATTTTATTAGATATATTTTTATTATATTTTATACCAATCTTACGGGTCATCATGGACTTCTTTTTGTCCTAGTTATACAGGCAGATGACAACAGAAACTGATAGCTCAGCCAACCATGGGTTTGGTATTTTGTAGAGGTTTAGCCCTCGACAAAGTCCCTTGCAAAGTATCTTTTCCCATGGACGGTGTATTATGTATATTTCTATTGAATTTATGTTAATGTTTAACCATTGTTGCCTAGGGTCCGGTTGGTTCATGGATTACATTGGTTTTTTTTTTAAACTACAGGATGGCCTCTACATTTTAACATTATTTTATTACTGCATATATAATCATCAAGAATAATGCAATAGAGAAGTTATATGCTATAGGGGAGAAGAAAATTAAGAACTAGATTAGATAAGACTGAATTACAATAACGTGAATTATGGATCAGGGTCACTGCTATCGCAAAAGTACCCTACAGCCATAATGTATATATAAAATATTAGTATAAAATACAGTAAGTAGATGTTTATTTATGCATAGAAATAAACTAATGAAAATACGGTGTACCCTGGGAGCGATATACATTGTGAACGAAGGGGGGAAGAAAGGAACCGGAAAAAATAATTGTAACGATTGAAAAGTAAACCAAATGAATTTTTTGAAGAAACGACCAAGGTGGAGATAGCATTGCAGAGTCTTTCATAATTTTTGTGTCTTCATCAGAGGTCATCCACCAAAATCATGAAAAAGACAGCAATTTTATTATTTTTTCCAGTTCCTTTCTTTCCCCCCTTCGTTCACAACGTATATCGCTCTCAGGGTACACCGTATTTTCATTAGTTTATTTCTATGCATAAACATCTACTTACTGTATTTTATACTAATAATATTTTATATATATATATGTAATAAATGTCATGGTTTATTTTCACTTTGATTCTTGTTATTCTGAGTAACATATGCCTGGCTAGCTTAGTTAAAATTTTCTCTCCTAGAAACTGATTAAGAGGAAAGTAAAGAAATTACTCTCGTGATGTTGATTATCTTCAGTGAGATGTACAGCGTATAGCAGTTAGGTGGCAAAAAGTGGGCGTTGGTGTTGAGGGTACCGAAAAATCTAAATCAGAAGATTTCCAAGCTAAAAGAAGTAAAAAAAAAAAAAAAAAAAGAAAAGAAAAACCCCACAATTTGTGATACACCAGCCAGGATAATTCCCCGAAAGAGCAAGTCAATATGCTGTGTCTCTCTAGAATAACTAAGATTCACTGTAGTCAGTTGTTGAAACTGTAAAATTCAGCTGCAATCC
The DNA here is from genome assembly GCF_048544385.1 of Mastigoproctus giganteus. Taxonomy (NCBI): domain Eukaryota; kingdom Metazoa; phylum Arthropoda; class Arachnida; order Uropygi; family Thelyphonidae; genus Mastigoproctus; species Mastigoproctus giganteus. The sequence goes on from NC_143579.1 coordinate 101,424,341, forward strand.
ATAAGAAATGATTAAGCAACAAGCAATGTTGAAATAATGAAAATGTAATGAGTAATAAGTTAATTAGTGGCTAAGTGTTGATTGAAGGTTCATTATTGATTTATTGTGGTTTATGTATTATTGAGTTGATTATTGATTAAATAGGTAAATGATTTTAATTAATGAATTGTAGAGGAATCAAGCGGCAGAGTTATTGATTAATTAGAGTTGAAAGCTAGAAGATAATAAGTATAAAAATGACCCTAAGACCTCAGAGTAGCAGGGAAAGAGAGAGAGAGAGAGAGAGAGAGAGAGAGAGAGGAATCGTTAGGGGCGAACTCTAATCTAGGGAATAGTTATAACAGGACTGTAAATGGGTCCTTCAGATATTTACCAAGTTTTACCACTTAGTTTGCCAAGTGATAAAACTTGGTAAATATCTGAAGGGTTTTAAGGGAGAACCAATGGAAAAGGTAGTTTTTTTTCAAAAAGTTGAAAATGATCAAGGAAAATGAAGGGTTATCAGAATTAGAGGTAGTAACTATAGCTGAATTTAAATTAGAAGGCACGGCATTCAGAAAATTTTAAGAAACCACTCAGACAATGGAGATAGACACATAGAACAATTTAACACTGTAATGAGGAAGTTATTTTCTACCAGGAAGGAATAAAATTGACTAACTGTGTACAAATGGGGCATGAGAGCATAGACGAATTCTACAAAGATTACTAGAAGTAAAGTTAAACACCGAAGTATCTGATGGGGGAAAGGGCACCTGTGATAAGATTTTAATGGGACAATTTTTGACAGGCATCAAGGATAAGTACTGCAAAGAGGTACTCAGAAGGAACCCAAATTTTTTGTTACAAGCATTAGAGTTAGCAATAGAGGGGGAAAAACTAAAAAAAATATTAGTGTGGGGGAGCGAAAAGAGAAATGAATGTGGTAATGGCAACAAAAGATGCCAACCGTATTAATAGTGAGGAAGGGAGCTTGAAATTTACAAGCTTCGAAAGGCAAATAGTGGGATTAGAAAGAAATTTGAACAATTAATGGGAGAAATTAACACTATATGGGAAAGTTTAACAAAGGGCGAGAGACATCATAGTGGCGCGGGGTATAGAGATGGTACTAGAAGAGAACAAAAGGGCATAGGAATAAGAGGGTACGGAAAAGGGGCGGAGCAATCACCGGGCTAGAGAGTGCTGGTATGGAGATAGGCATCCTGGAGACAACGATAAATACTGCCATAATGAAGGCACAATTCAAGGGCAGCATATAAGTATTAATGCTCTGTATCTTAGACAGTCCAGGAATAATTCATGTGATGGAAAGGGAAATTGATCAGGCCACAGCTGGAGGAAGCATATCAAACTAAGAAGTAAGCATCAGAATATAAAGCAAATAATTTTGAATACTCCAATCACAATAGTCAGGTGAGGTGCCATAGATGCTCCAGATATGGGCATATCTGGAACATCTACAGGGTATCTCAAAAATATATTTGTACAAACATTTAGGGGAGGTAGATAACATCTAAAGGAATGTGAATCGCATAGGAACCCATAACTGGGAACTTCACCGTAAGTCGGTACACGGCACTGTTCATCAGTTCGCGAGAGGGAAAATTTCTGGTTTACTCATTCAAGCAGTAGTCGCCGCATGAAGAGCATGCATCGATATACGAACTGTGAGCTGGCAGACATGCACCTAGTGTATGGATTAGCAGAGGGCAATGGACGAGCTGCTCAACGAATTTATGGAGAACGCTTCCCAGACAGACACATACCAGACCACAGTTTGTTTGCGCATGTGCATCAAAATTTGTGTGATTATGGGTCATTTAGAGGTAACAGGAGTAGTGCGGGCAGACCATGTTCGACGCGAACTCCCACCATGGAAGAAAGTGTGTTAAATGCCGTCCAGAATAATCCTAATACCAGTACACGTGCCGTTGCCTCTGCCTTAGGGGTGTCTCGTTGCAGTGTACAGCATGTCTGGCACGATGATTCCTTACACCCCTTTCATCTCTAAAGGGTTCAGTTACTGCTCCCTCCCCAAGATCATCCTGCACATGTGGCTTTTGCGCAGTAGTTTCTCCAAGAAAGGGTTCAAGACTTGAATTTTCCAGCCAATGTTTTGTTCACAGATGAGGCTTATTCAATCAGCACAATGCTCATGTGTGGGCTCACAACAACCCACGCTGTGTGCGCCCCCATGCGGCACAACATCGCTTCACAATAAATGTGTGGGCAGGTATGGTCGGTGACTGCTTAGTCGGCCAATACCTGTTACCATCCTGCATGAACTTTGCTAAATGTCGGATCTTTCTTGAACAAGTTCTACTAGGGTTACTTGACGATGTTCCAGCAAATGTGAGACGCAACATTTGGTTTCAACATGACGGGGCACCTGCCCATTATGGAAGGTATGTTCGTGACCATTTGAACAGGCGTTTTGGGCGTCGATGGATTGGCTGTGGTCGACCCGTTGCATGGGCCCCCCGCACTCACCTGATTTATCGAGCCTTGATTTCTTTCTATGGGGGCCCTCAAATCTATCGTGTATGAATCGCCTGTGGAGACGGAAATGGATCTTGTGGCGAGACTCGTCTGCACTGCTGCTACTGTCAAAGAAACTCCGGGTGTGTTAGACCGTGTCTGCCAATCCATGCTGCGTCTGTGTCACGCATGCATTGCGTCTCATGGTGGAACCTTTGAGCATCTGTTGTAACATCATGAAATGCATCCATCTCGTACTCCATTGTTAATATTATGTCAAATAAATGTTTGCCACTAATTACTGTCTTGTGTTATTTCTGCTTCTTGTGCCTCTGATACTACTTTCCCGTGATGTTTCCGGTTATGGGTTCCTCTGCGATTCACATTCCTTTAGATGTTACCCACCTCCCCTAAACGTTTGTACCAATATTTCTGAAACACCCTGTATAGCACCAGATATGGCCATAGCTAGATTTTGCCAGACAGGGAAGGTGGATCAGGGAGCCAAGCACGAGATTCTGACCTCAGAAAGTTATGGAAGCTGAAAAAAGGTATTTTACCCATGGTGCTCAGATAATCTGAAATTTAGTCCAGAGAAGTGCAAGGATAGTTCCAATATAATAGAGATATGATCAAATATCTAAGGCCAGTATATGATGGAAATTATAAGAAATCTGGTTCAGTAGTGGAAAGGATCTGAAGAAAAGGGAAAGACAAGAATAAACATGTGTGTAGACCAAGGCAATGGCTACCTTCAAAGGCTACCTTGTGAGAAAGCTTTGATTGTGTGAGAGGAATTGAGAAGAGGTGGAAAAAAAATTGGAGAAATTAATCAGAAAAGGACCAAGACGACAGGAAAGAACCAAGATGACAGGAAAGAAACGAAACACTACACATTGGAACTTTAGAACTAAATGAGAGTGTTAGGATGAATTCCGGACAGAAAACGCCTAAAGAGGAAGAAAATGGTGGTGATGAGAATGGCAACCATTTAAGTGAAGTAACAGATATTAAAAAAATCGAAGGACTGTGGAAACAGAGAACTGAGGTTTCGAATGAGGAAAAGCCCATAGACTGAAGAAAGAAAACAGGATCCAACAAATGTATTTAGGAGGTTTATTTGATTAGTATATAGGAGGGAATAGATTTAGCAGGGCCTATTGCATATAGATTATGTATATGTATATATGCAGTGCATTTTTTGTAAAAAAAAAATAGGTGGCGGTACTCATTCTTTGCTATCAGGAAAAATTGAAAATTAAAAGGATACAAAAAGTATTCAGCGTTTTTTTCCCCTATATTGTTACTTTAGTAATAATGTTTTTAGAATAAGAACAACAAATTAAGTATATTAACATAGTTTATTAAGCATAAATTTATTATTCAAGTATATAAAAAAATAAGTAAAATGTGAGTAAAATAAGTAAAAATAATTTTATAATACAGTTTTTGTAGAATATTCCAAATTTTTATTAAGTTCTCATCCGACTCCCTATGCTCTTTTCTTCCTCTTTGTGTGTTGGTTGCTTCAAATGACATTTCCGAAACAGCCACGAATTGACATATTTTGCTGGATTGAAGTTGGTCAGCGGTGGGCCTACATTTTAAGAAACAGTAGTGAAGAAACTGTTTTTGTCATCAACGAAGCACTGGTTGGGCTGGCAATCAGATTCATTTGTGTAAATCCTTGTTCACATTCACTCGATGAAATTTGGACGCACTCAGAGCGTTCATCAAATGCATCAATTCTTCCGAAACCTTATCAGTTAGGTATCCACGGACTGCATTTAACTGTAACCTAATCGACAATTTTCTAACTTTATTTTCACCAAATGCCAACAATTCATGTTTAGAAGGATTAATACCTTCGTTGTCCCCATTTTCCTTTTCTCATCATCGGTATTGTCACTAATTTTTAAAATTGAATTTTTTCTTTTCTTTTCTTTCTTTTTTGAAACTGTCCAAAATGTCGGTGTCGTTCGGATATTCAGGTACTGTGACCATGTAAACAAAGATAGGGAAAATTTACAGAAAAATGTGGATAATGCACTTCCATGAAACAACAGATGATTATTTGTCAGGGTAAAAGAAAATGACTTCTCCAATTCTCAAATGGGGTGCTTACAGTTGATTCACCGAGATGTCCGACCTTCGGCCCGCGAGGAAAGTGAACTAAAACAGCATTTTAAATTTTGTTAATTATCAAAAAAAATTTTCTCATTAAACGTTTTGTTCAGTAAATGTAATTGTGTATTATACTTAATAAAATTTTCAAATATTTTCAATTTTACTTTTACATGCGATAAGATATGAAAAATGTAACACACTAAAGATATCTAACTTTGAATTTTTTTGAATATGGCCTCTATACGGGGCCATATTCAATAAAGTTTAAAGGTTAGGTGGAATTATTGGGATTAGTAGAGAGTCCTGTGGGAGGAGGAGGTTCAAACGAAGGAGAAAATGTTGGGGTTGTCAGTGTAGAATTGAAGGGAGAGGTGGCTGAAAAAGTGATTGTGGAGATAAGAGTGAAAAAAGTAAGTTGGAAAGTGTAGAAATGTAGGGAGTGCAAAAGGGCCTGAGACTGTAAGGGGGAAAATAGTTAAGAGTAGGAAAGAAAAGGGAAGGCTAAGTACAATAAGCAAAGAGTTATGAAAAATGGCTGAGTGAACCAGGAAAGGTATATAGTGTGTTCATGTCTAATGGCACCAGTTCATGTCTAATGCCCCCATCTCTGCGTAATATACGTTGTCATGTGAAACAGTACACTGTTGAGGCCAGAGATTTAAGTGTGTGGGCTTTGGGTGGTGCAGTGTTGTGTACCTAATGGGACCCACCGTTGTCCACATTAAGCCCCGTGGAGGCAGACCAGATACACAATAGCTCTATACACTGATGAGCCAAAATATCATGACCAGCGAGTCGTTATGCAAATCGAAGCAACTGCAGGTGAACTACAGCATGTGCACAGGTCGAGACAAGAGAATCCTAGAAACTGATTAAGGGGAAAGTGAAGAAATTACCCTCGTGATCTTCAGTGAGATGTACAGTGTATGGCAGTTAGGCGGCGAATAGTGGGCCTTGGAGGTGTGAGGGTGCCAAAAAATCTAAATCAGATTTTCAAGGTAAAAGAAGTTAAAAAAAAAGAAAAAGTAGAAACTCCACAATTTGTTTGTGCATATGTGTGTGTGTTCGTGTCTCTATATGTGTTTGTGTGCATCTAGGTGTGTTTGTATGTGTGTGTGTGTTTATTTGTTTGTATGAGGGGCATTCAATAAATTATCTACATAAGGTACTTCCAATAAATTTATTTCAATGTTATTCCTACATATCTCAATTTGAATCATACTAATTTTGTTCCCACTATGTTTTTAGGTTGTGCTACTGCATCAGAAAGAACAAAGACACCTGAATCAAATTATGGATTTGCTGAAATTGGAGAATCATTGAGTCTCCAAGTTTCACACCAAAGAAGGAAATTCTCCAAAGGCTATTCATGACAGGATCGTGGCTGCATATGGCAACAGTGCACCTTCAGTGTTCCAGATGAAATTCTGGTCGAAACAATTCAAATGGGGGTAGAGAGTCCATCGAAGATGATTGATGTCGAGGAAGGCCCATGGCAGCGACCACTCCAGAAATATGCCAAGCTGTGGAAAGCCGTGTGCTGAATGCAGGCCTTTAAAGGTGTCCCAAGTCTCTAGGGAATGTGACATATCTGAGGGTACAGTTATAACCATCCTCCATGAACATTTGTGGAAGGTCCGTGCAAGGTTAGGCCTCAGATTTGTTACCCATGTGCAGAAGCAGCTCAAAGTGTGGTGAGGAGAATTTAGAGCTTTATGGAAGGGATCCTAAAACTTTCATCTCTAGAATTATTATGGGTGATGAAACCTGGGTTCAACACTGGGATCCTGAGACCAAGCAATAATCAATGCAATGGAAGCACAAGGATTCTGCACTGCCCAAGAAATTTTGGATACAACCTTTGGCTGGAAAGATTATGGCCACCATTTTTTGGGATGCTGAGGGAATTTTGTAAATTCACTACTTGGAACACAAGCAGCAGTCACTGGGGAGTCATATGCATTCCTACTGTATAACCTAAGGAATGTCATAAAGGAAAAACATTGTGGAAAACTTTCTAGAGGTGTGCTGCTTCTTCACCATGCACTGGCCACATGCTGCTGCTACTGCTTTGAGACTGGCTTTACAGAACTTACACTCGGTCTGGCCCCCTAGTGACTATTTACTGTTTTGACACTGCAAGAAAAATGTACATGGACATTGATTTGCTGATGATAATAAACTGAAATCTGCTGTTGCCAACAAAATGGAAGTGTATATAAGTTCAGGGGAGTTGCATTGAAAAATAAAAACAGATTTTTGCCTCTATCTCTAGGTTGATAATTTGCCTCTATCTCTAGGTTGGAAACCGCTGAATAAACAGAATTACAGTGCATTTCATGTTAGACTTCATCACATAAGATTACCCAGTTTTTATGATTCAGTGAGATGGGGGGGGGGAGTGAAGTGTGCACATGGACATATTTTATGTTAACCTAGTTGAGAATGACATCAAATGCAGTTAGTTAACAATTTTAATGCATTATTTCTATGAAGGTTTTCGTGAATCACTTCAACTTTCAGGGAGTGTACTGTTTTTTTTTATTTACTTGTTTAAAAAATAAAACTGCCTTCGATATAGGGAGATACTTATTTGAATATCAGTGCATTTTAGATAACTTTTGTTTAATATACTAGTGATTGCAGTTATTTCTAAATTTATATTCAGATTGAGATTTAATGCAATACCATAATGAAATTTAAAATATAAAATGCTTATTAGGAACCATGGATCCAAAAGACTTTTTAGCAGAAGCACAAATAATGAAGAAACTCAGACATCCAAAGCTAGTCCAGTTGTATGCTGTTTGTACTTTAGAAGAACCTATATACATTATTACTGAACTTATGAAGAATGGAAGTTTGTTGGAATACTTGCAGGGTAGGCAACTTATTTTGGTAGATTAGTATTCTAAATTTTTATGAACTGTAGTGATAGACTGGTGTAAATGCCATTGTGCAAAATAGAAAAAAAAAAAAAAAAAAACAGTGCATTTTATATTTGTTTTCTTTTATAATTTGAAATGTTTGTATTGAATTTTTATTATTTATACTTTTTTCCCCCCCCTCCATTCCAGGTCTAAGATTAGATTTCTTTAAAGGTGTAAATTTTATTCCTGTATTATTTCATTTTTGTATTAAAACAAACTGTATACACAAAAAAAAACAAACACATTTGCCAGCATTAAACAAAGATTTACACACGGTGACTGATATGCATAGTTAATAGATTTTTTCTTTTTCTAACCAAAAGAACATAGGCAAAAATAATTCAGATGGCTATTCCAAAAATAAACTATAGTCATGATTCAGAGGTTCTGCTTCTATCTGTACGAACTTTGACATTTAAACCCCCTTCCCCAGACTGAGTCAATTTAAAGAAAACAGATGTTAGATGAAAAAGCTTTTACTATTTTTTCAAAGTAATTGCTCTTAAAACATTTCTTGTAGAACTTTTAGAAACATTTTTTAAATGTGTTTGAACTGGCTGCCACCAATTCCTCTTTACATTTCTCTTAATGTAACAAAGCCTGCACTGCTAAATTGTCCATAAATATTTCAGCATGGATTTGATTTTGGGAAACAATTAGTTCAGGGAAGATAAATCAGAGGGAATGGAGAGTAGAAAAGTTTATTTTCACAATCCTATGCATTTGTGAAAAACTCGTTGATAATCAGCACTAAATACAGATTAGCATTGTTAGGCTGAAGTAATAACACTCAAGTGTTATTTCTTGCTTAGTAATAACACTGCATATTTATTACTTACTGAAGGCAACTAATAACACTGAAATTCAGTGTTTTTACTAAGCAAGAACCAACTCCTTTTTTGTTGAATTCCCACTGAATTCGTTTAGCCAAATGATCCGAAACTTGTGCATACTACTTTTCATTCGCCGCCTTACCTGGTGGATCAAATTCCTTGTGAATGATTCCCTTGCTATCAAAGAAAGTGATTTAAGACGTTTTTGACTTTTGAAAACAACTTTTTGTGTCTTGGAGAGCATATTGATAGCCCATCCCATGCTTTATTTGTGGATTGTATTCAAATTGCCATGACTCATTCATGATCTGTTTTTAGCATTAGCAGTGACATATGATGCAAGAAAGCAAGCTTATACAGCATCAGCCAAAAGAAAGAGAAAACATCCCATTTCACCTATTCATCTGCTCCAAAACTTTGTCCAGTTATGATTGAATCAAGCAAGGAGGAGTTGCGCTTCCTATGCTTCCAGTTTCAGCAGCTTTTGTTTATCAGTGCAGTGTAGATCTCCCATTTGCATAAATTTTCTGTCAGAATTGCATGAATTATTTTTCTCTTAATATGACATTTGTTCTTCCATCATTCAAAGAGAACAGTCATTTCATGATCAGGTGCAATCAGTGTTCAAACATTTTGACTTTTCTGCGGTTCAAAGCATTTCTGGACATCTGCACCACTCATATTCTTCCATATCGTCATGGCTATAAAAAATTTTAGATAGGTTCATTACCATACACTTGTTTTACCAGTTCATAGGTTTTTGTCACACTTTTTGCCATCCTGAAGTGAAATTTAATATTTGCTCTTTGTTTCATCATTTAACACACACACAACGGTATGTAAATAACTTTTGATGCACATGACCTTGTAGAAAATATCAGTCATGCCGGTTGTCTGCTACAGTGCATTGTATCATGGACTTGATTGTTTGTTATTTGGTTTTTAGGAGCATTAGGTGTTTGTTCCGTATTTGGTGGGCATGGGCTCGAACCCCAGTCTAATCAAGAAGTGTGTGCTACATGCTGCTGCTCCTGCCCACCTGACTACGGAGGCGTCTCACGGACTTGAATGCTTTGACATGTTTGCAGTGGACTCACTCCTGAAACTTAATTCTCAAACCTGCTATAATAAATAAGTTTTACTTGTTTATGTAATAAACAAGTAAAACTTATACAGTATACAGTTTTACAAGTAAAACTGTACTGTGTACTTTTTGTAATGAAAACATTTAATTAATTTGTTTCTCTGTGGATTAATCCTGTCCCAGGATTGATCAGAGACCTTATCTTATTAAACTTGCTGGTGAAATTATCTGTGAAAACTAATTAAAAACAATGATGGTAAAAAACACTATAAACAAAACATTACTGCTTTTGATTGATAGCTTATATATATTCTATTTTTTTATTCCCAGTTGAATGGTAATATCATTCATCATTACTAAGCTGAGCAAAGAATTGGTTTAATTTTTATTTTTTAATTCATGCTTTAATTTTTATACACACACACTTGATACATCTCCAAGGTGGGTAGCCATAAATTCACAGTTCCATTTTAACTTTTTTTTGCAGTTTGCTAGGTGTACTAGTGATAACTGTGGTGCACACAGCACCACAATTATCACTAAGCTGTGCATTTTTTACAGAAGCATATTGGTTTTATCTTGTAATGTTTCTGCATTCTTTTAATAACAAAGTATTGAATTTTTTTTTTCTACCAGTGTATGCAAAATCAGTTTAACATTCCAGAGGAATTAAAAAATTTCTCCAGAAGTTCACTACAGAGTTCAAGAATTTTTCAAAATGAAACTATTAATAGTTACATTAACTGAGTTTCATCCAAAACACTTCTATCCTTTCACTGAAAAAAATGTTTCTTATTAGGAAACTGTTTTTTCACAGGAGATATAATATATAATTAAGACAAGCTATATATATAAAATCCAAATGTCTGATATTGTTACAGTTCAGCTAGATGTTTTTTTGTGTAAGCTGTGTGTGAGATATATTTCATAACCTGACCTTAAATGTTAGGTTAGGAAATAATAGGAAACATTTTCTTTACCTAACCTTAAAGGTTATTTTAGGAAATAATAGGAAAAGAAAAAGATTCTTTTATATATACGTATTATAACATCAGTGAATCACTTAACGCTATGATGTTATCATCTGTCATGCCTACACGTTAATCAATATATCGTTCTCAACTTCTACTGCTGATACCGAGAATGCAGGGAGAAACTGCAGTAGCGGCAAACCAGTTTGTCTGGTAAGTTTTCTGTAGTTTATTATGGTCCTCATGCTGGCTTTCTTTACCTTCGCCAAGAAATGAAGTCAAGATATATCCAGATCCTATGCTGGTGTTTCAATCTAATCAAAGAGAAGATTTCAAGAAACCCAAAGTGACAGTTGTCACTATCCAGAATGAGTATTATAAGGCTAGTGAGGGTAAAGTGAGAATTGTTTAAATCGATATGGCCATTGTTATCTGACATTAAGGTAAGAAGTGTTAGAGCTATAAAGGACGAAAGATTAATTATCAAAACTGATTCTGGAAATATACATGTATCTCTATTATAGGATTTAACGAAAATTAAGGGTTGTGTACAGTTTAGGGAACTAGGTTTGAAACTTGAACAGCCTAAGAGGTTGAACTACAAATTTTTAGTTTATAATGTGAGTAAGATGTAGATAAAGGTATAGTTATTGAACAATCATGGCAAAGAAATTTGCAGGAGCAAGCAAGTGTTACAAAATGTTATTGTTTTAACAATTAACAAAATTAGGGATAAGCCCATGACAAATTGGATCATAGAACTTTCTGATCATCTTCACAAGTTGTTGTTAAATAGAGGTTGGATTTATATTAATTGGCATTCCCACATCATCAAGGATATTATTTTAGACACACAGTGTTACGAATGCATAGCCTTTGGGCATGTAGCAAAATTTTGTAAGAGTGATGTTATCTGTGGTTTACTGTTCTAGTAAAGGACATTCTTTTTAAGAGTTGCTCACAAAGTCAGAGCAGAGTTGCCTGTTAATTGTTGGTGAAAAAATAACGTTCACGCCTTTAAATTTATCACATGAAAGTGACTGTTTTTGTTCACATAATGAATTATGCTGCCAGAGCTTGTTGTATGAATGCTGAAAATTCAATAATAAAGAAACATCTTCTTTCAGCCCCGGGGCCTCCATAGCCAGGTATGCTGGAGCAGCAGTGCGTAGCACATGCCTCTTGATTAGACCGGGGTCCGAGCCCACGACCACCAAATACGGAGGATCCAGAAAGGTCAGGAATTGACCACCGCATATCCCCGGAGCAATATGGCCTTTGTTGCTAATGCTCCTAAAAACCAAATAACATCTTTCAGCCCAGAGATTCTCTCTCTCTTCTGGGTATTACCTGTGCTTGTCGCACCATATCTATAGATACTACTCAGGTTTTATCTTGCGAATTGCTTGCTCACCTGTTGGTCATTCATGTTGGGTTTATGTATTGCTTGAAGTGGGGAGTATCCCTGCGGAGATGGCTGTTCAGTCCTGCCTAGAAGGTGGGAGGGGGGCTGGTAGGAAGCGGGTTGCAATAGAGCGGAAAAGAATCTTTGATGAGCTTGTAAATATATGCCAAAATCGTTGGATGGTTTGAGAAAGGCACAGAAACATTTTTATTCCTCTCCTCTGTCTGTACTGTGAATTACAGGATTAGACCCTGGCTGCAATTCAATTTGTATGCCAGTGTCCTGGTGATACGGCACAGCCTAATGTCTAGACTAAATCAGTTCAGCTTGGTCCCTTCTGGCCTTTGGGAGATGGAGACTGGCATTCGTGCTCCTCTGTCCCTACTACTATGCGGTTGACCTGTGAAGTGAGCTTGAGAGATGGGTCTGTATCCTAGATAGAGATAATTTACTAGCTTTATTTGTTTTTAAGAGAAAGTTCTGGTTACTTGACCCAGTAGAGCATGGTGTACCTGTATGTGGTTCAGAATGGTAATCGTTGGCACAATTTGTACCAATGGACTTGTGGTTGTTTTATATATGTTGAGACCACTTAAACAAATTTTTTCTAGGAGAGGGCTCCTCTCCCTGGAAGCACAATAAATAAAATATGCTAAAATGTGTTATCTAGAAAGAAGTGCTTAAAAGGAATGATATGTAACACTACTAGTAGAACAGTGGTACTCTTTGACAAGTCTGTTTAAAGAAGAGGTTAGAAGTGATGTGAAAAGCAATATGAACACTTTTTAGAGTTACCAGATTAAAGTACAAGCAATTACTAATGAGTGGTGCCAATTCATACAAATTTCGATTATGATCCAAAAGTTTTGAAACAAGACAAACTGAGGAACTTAAGAAAAAAGAACTTCAGTTGCAAACTTCTAGTAAAAGTAATCCTAAATGGTTCAAGCAAGTTGATAATTCTAGTCATGTTACCTTATGCAGAAAGTCTGTTCGTGTTTCTCTTTTGGCTTAAACAAAGGAAGCAGTTTGTTTGTACTCATTCATGTACCGAGGTCATTATTTCTAGATTTGTTTAAGAATATTACGTGCAATTTTGTTTTACCAACAGTTTTCAAATCTTTCAATTATATTTTTGAAATTGATTACCATAGCAGACTAAACCAGAAGGACGATTCTGACTTAATTGTTGGCATTTCTACTTCAGTGGTCACGAAGAGTCTAAAACAATAGGAGAAGATTTTGTTCTTTGCTCAGTGAAGAAATGCTTTCTGGTTGCATGTGAATTTGTGGTGCACAAATTTCATCATTTGATAGTGCAGTGTCTTCAAATTGAGATTTTTTTTTTGGATGAGTTTCCACTGCTTCCTGGTGTCGTTAAAGATAAAACAGGTTATATTTTGAAATATCAGTTCTGTCAGTTTCAGTGAGAACTTACCAGACGCTATTTTGAAAGAAGAAATAATTGATGTGCAGTGGTCCTTGGTTAGGGTAATGACAAATGTACATGGAAGCTTGAAAAATAACAAATGATCTCAAGTCATACTTGTTTTTTTACCAATTCCTCATAGCAGTGCTGAGTTCATCTGGCTTAATAAACAAAACCTGGGTTCACATCTTTTCCTTATGGTGAAGCTTTACAAATGCTCCTGACATCTAAGTCTAATCTGCATGGCCATTGCTATGAGCAAAACTCAGCATTACAGATGTGTTATGACTCAACACTTCTGAAGGGTTCCAGGTCTGCAACATCTCTCTTGAAGCTAACAAAAACAGTTTGTGTAAGAGAAGATTCAAATAAAAAAAAAAATCCAGATACAAAACGTTACATATGTTGATATTTAGAAGCATAATGTATTTGCAAACAATCCTGTGGCTCTATTTTAATATAAATTATGTATTTTGCCAATGAGATTTAATTTCTAGCATAGTGAATTTAAAAAAAATCTTGCTTTTTCCAAAAAAAATCTCCTGTTTTTCATCTGTTTGCTTAAAAACCTCCTGCTTACAAATGCCTTTCTCCAGCTTTTTGAAAGTAAAAAGTTGGCACCTATGCACAATTTGAAACTAAATGTCAGTGCCGATTATTATTGTTAGGAGTATAAGCATTACTTCTGTGCTATGCAGTGGGGTGTCTGGATTGGATATAGAATATTATTTTGAAATAATTCAGATTATGCAAAACGTTACACTATAGAATCTTATGTGTGAAGTGCTCATGAGGGACAAAGATGGCTCTTGTTTCATATTTGTTTGTATGTCACTGACAACATGGACTTGTCATTTATACTGACACAGTTTCTAGTGCTGTTTTATCTTAGTCACCAAAAGGCATAAGGCCAGAGTTTTGACATGTTGGGTATGGGCAGATATATGTGAAATTGTTGAGGTACAGGTCATGCAATGGAATCAATTTCCATAGACCATAACAGTATAAAGAACATGTTTTTAAAAGAAGGTCTGTACGTGGGTGGAATGGTAGTAATAAGGAGATTCAGGAAATTTTTTGAGTAAACCCAAACTCTTTATAAAGTACAGGTATCCCTCGCTGATCCCTCAAGGGTTAGGGACTGGCAGACCCTTGTAATTGAAAATTAATGAAAGTAATGGAGAAAAAAACAGGGTTTATTTGTTCCTATATTTTCCACAGGGCAGTGTGGAAAATATAGGATCACAATTTTTAAATAAGAGAAATGGGGGTGGGGGGAATTAGTAACCTAAATTATAAGGGTTTAATTTAACTGGTAATAAAAAAAAAAAAAAAAAAAAAAAAAACAATCATATTCAAGGCACTGGAAGATGACAGGGATGATTTATTGATGGAAGAGCTAGATACAATGGAGGTAGAAACCAGCTTGGAGAATTGTGTTTATTTAGTTGCTTGCAAAAGACCTATTAAGTGTGTGTTGCTGCTTTTGAAATATCTGTTTTTTAGGTACATCAGCATATATGTATCTTCACCATATCTGTCTGTCTGCAGTTATTACTGTACTCCTAGTGGATGGATTTTCATAAAATTTTGTTTGGCTCTTTTACAAATATTTGAGGTTATCCCAAATTTCACTCAAATCTAACCAGTAGAAATCTAGCAATTTATTATTTCTTTGTCCCTCCATCTACATGTATAACTTGACTCCCAGTGAATGGAATTCCGTAAAATTGAACCAAAAGAAATCTAGCAATTATTATTTATATTTTCATATATATATATATATTACATATGCTATTCATATACTGTATATTAACTGAAGCACTTGATATTGTTTGTTGCTGTGTATTGATTGGAGGAATGAGTGGGCAGTATGATGTACAGCAGGCCCCTGTTATAACGCGGTTCACTTTACGCTGATTTGCTATAATGCTGTTCTTATATTATAACCCATATGTGACTATAGCGCTGTCTCAGATCACTGTAATGCTCTTTTACAGATTGCATTTTTGGCATATTTAACGAAATCGTTTCATTTAATGGAGTCGATAGCTTGAAAATGAATATTAAAACAGCATTAAAATGTTTCTCACGCCGACTTGAGAAATTTTCCCACGCTCGGTGATATTTTCTCGCGCGCTTATTTAATTGCAGTACAGTGACTTGTTATGTAGTTCCGAGATCAACATTTTAAAAAATGATCAAGTATATTGCTTGTGATATTTGCGTTATATGCATTTATCCGAAGTCTAGTCATCACTCAGTACGGAGTACGGTATTAGACATCGTGCGTAACAGACAGTTTACTTGAACATTGTATCATAATTAATGCAACCAATGCAGTTACATTTTCGAAGAGTTAATAATGGCGGATAAGAACGAAAAAGTAACGATGTCTGGATGCAGTACGAAGACTACAAATGTAAGAAAAAGACTGAATTTGAAAATTAAATTAGACGTTTTGAAGCGAATCGATTCCAGTCAATGACAAGCGGATGTGTGCCATAATTTAGGACTTGCAAGTTTAACTGTAAGAACAATTATAAAAAAAAAATAAAGAATTAATTTTAGCAGCGGGAAAGATAGCTGTTCCATTGCAAGCAACTAGGGCTAGGCCGGCTATTAGGATTTTATTGAGGATAATATCCAATGTTATAAAAAAAATAAGTTAAATATTATAAAAAAAAAAAAAAAAAAAGAGAGAGAGATTAGCCAATATGATGATCTGAAGAAAACTCACCTAAAAAAAAAAAAAAAAAAAAAAAAAAAATGTGTAACCATTTAAAACTAGTCAGGGCTGATTGAATAGATTTAAAATCCAGCGAGAAGCCGCAAGTGCAGATTAAGGAGCCGAAACTTTCAAAAAAGAACTTGTTAAAATTATTGAAGAGGGATATTGTGTTATACTTAAGTTTTTAATATAGATGAAGCAGGACTTTTGTGGAAACGAATGCCTAAAAGAAGCTTCATATTGAAAGAAGAAAAAAACATGCCAGGTTTCAAAGCGGCGAAGGATTGGTTGACTTTATTGTTGGATGATAATGCAGCGGGGGATTTAAAATTAATACCCCTTTTAGTTTATTTGGAAGAGGGCCAAAGTTCTACCCAAAATCGACACATTTTTCTTGATTAAATTTATCAATTAAATTAAATCAATTTAGATCAATTAAATTCATGATTTTAATTGGAATTTTAAGTTTAATTTTGATACGTAATTACCACATAATTATATACGTATGTAATGCAGAATATTTTATATGTACAAATATTTGAATATTAAATATTTTGACTGATATTTGTGCATCTTTTCACTACCGTTTATTATTGATTAGGAAATGTCCAATTGCACCGACCACAACTCACAAATACATATGTTACCTTATGGGAATGTGGCGCCCGCTTAGAGCGGATTCACTTAGCGCTCTGTTTTTCCGGAACAAATTATCAGCGTTAAGCGGGGGTCACCTGTATGTATAGAAATGAAATGTTCTTGGTTTGCACATAAACGTGTTTTTTTTTTTTTTTTTTGTTATAAACCATGGATTATTGCTATTTGCTAAAATGCCTGAAATGTAACGCACTGTGTTACATTACCTTTTTTATATTAAAAACATTTATTTTAAATTATTTTTGGGGAAAAAAAAAAACCCTCATTCAATTTAAATATTTTTTATCATCTTTGTTATATGGGCTTGTGAAACAAATCAAATTGTTATTCACCGCTGGTGAGCAAAATGTAATTTTGAAAAAAAAACTCGGATACTTGGACAATTGGGAGCCAGACTCTTCCATGACCCATAGCCAGAGAGTGTTGCATTGGAGATGCTGCTGCTATAAGATGTAAAGATAGTGCTCTTCAATAATGGGATATAAGAGGCGCAGGTAATTTTAAATTCTTGATTTTTCAGTACACGCATTTAATTATTGAGAATAGGCTTTTTTAACTAACCTAACAGAGACTTTGGAATTTTAAATGCAGAAATCAAAGAGAATACTTTCGTGTTTTTAGGCATTTCAGCTGTGTGGACATAGTAGATGAAAGGGCAGCATTGCTGAACTTGTGTGTAGAGGGGGGGATCTGGAAGACCTTTCATGCCCAATGAGTTATGATGATTACTATGAAAGAGTTAATTCAAATTTCCAAGTGAAAGATAAGATTGTAAGGCATGAAAATTTCAGTAAAATATCAGTGACTGTTTATTATTTGACTTTAACTTGAAATTAATAAATTAAGAACCTGATACAACCAGATACTCTAGATCAGAGTTTAATATATGTTGTTTTTTGGGATAAAGAGCTAGATTAGTAATAGATTTGAAGTAATATTTAAGACAAAGGAACTATCAGGATTCAAGCTTGTGTGGGGAATCCCAATGGATTTCAAATCCATTCGAAATAACAAGTCAGAAGGTTTCTTCGCTCCCTTCTGCCTTGTGTCACATGAACCTGAATTATACGTTTTCATCACCAATTTTATATTTTAATTTTTTTTAGTGGGGTGATGTTAAGTCAACACCAACCTTAGATAAGGACCTTGACTTTTGTTTATTGTCATATTAAAAGCCAGTTTCACAGAAGGCATAAAATTTTATTTTTTATATTTTTCCTATTTTTTATTAAATTAAAATATTATGTTAAAAACAAAACATGTTTTAAAGATATCAATAGATCTTTTAAGTTAAAACCAAACTTGTGAAAATTATTGTGCACCCCCGTCGGAAGCCCTTGGCAGCCAACATTTTGTTTTTAGATATGTTTTTATACCTATCCACACATCCATATTGGACATGCGAGTAGTGCATGGCAAGTTTTTTTTTGTTTTTTATCTATCGCCATATTCATTAGGTACGTAGCTGAAAATTTTTCAATATTTTTGGATTAACTGGGAAATCGATTATCCGGGATTTTTTATTTACCATCTATCCTGGAAATTCAAGAGTCTACTGTTATTTATTTTATTGCAACAGTTATTTAATAGCCACACCTCATACCTCACATCTATGTACTGAGACCATTACTCCTAGATATTTGAAGTATATTATGTGCAAATATATTTTACCAATAGTTTTTAATCTTCCATGGAAATTGAATGCCATAGCAGTCTAAACCACAAGGATTATTCTGAATTGGCCATAAGCATTTATGCTGCCAAAGCTGTGGAGAGTCTAAAAGAGGAGAATATTCTGTCCTTTTGCTCAGTGAGGAAGTATGCTATGGGAATTACAAACAATTTCTGTTGAAAAATCTTAAATGCTGAGGTAGCACAAATTTAATCAATTGGAAGTACATCATTTTCAAATTTAAAATTTTTTGTGGACAAAGTGTCAGTACTTCTTGGTATATTTAAGTATGAAACAATAGATATTTTGTAGTATCAGTTCTGTCAGTTTTGGTTTGGGAACCTACCATACGCATGATATTATGAAAGGAGAAATAACTGATAAATGAGCTCCCTGGTTGGGGAATTGAAAAGGAAGCATGAAATAGAACAAATTATACAAAGTCATGCTCATCATTTTAACAAATATTATGGCAGTGCTGAGCGTGAGAAAATCTTTAGCAAGACTAGAAAAACAAAAACTGAGTTCAGATCTTCTGTTTCTGGTCAAGATTTGGAAATGCTCCTGACAGCCAAGGCTGCACAGCAGGACCATTGTTATGAACAAATCTTTGACTCAACATTTCTGAAGAAGACAAAGTCTGCAACAATATCTTTCTTAAAGAAATCAAAATCAGTTTGTTTGATAGAATATCCAACCATAAATTGTGCAAACAAAACTATTGGTTAAGCCAATAAGTAAAAGCATACTGTACTGGTGAACAATCCTATGGTAGTGTTTTAATATAAAATGTGTATTTTTTCTAGTGCAATGTATATGTTAAAAAAAAAAAAAAAACTACTTTTTTCAAGAAATGTTTTCCTCCTGTTTTTTGGGAAGAAAATGTTCACCTCTTTTGGACAAAAAATTTTATTTGCTCCTGCATACAAAAGCCTGATCTCCAGCTTTTTGAAAGTCAAAAGGTGATAGGTATGTAATTGTGATCACCTGGTATATTAGCAATTTCTTGTGGGTGCAGGAAAAGTTAAATGACACTGATTGGTCTAAAGACTACCATGCCACAATCTAGCTTGACTACCTTGCATTTTTCTTATTGCCTGTTATATGTTGTTAGTTTTGATCTTAGATTATTTGATCCTCAGGATACCAGAAACAGTTGATCTTTATGCATGATGTCTCAAAAGTGTTAACAGTCCTCATTCAGTGTGTGTGTGTGTTTTGGAGGAATTGGCTTTGGAATTCCCCTTTCCCCCAAAAAAAGGGTATTGCTAAAGAAATGTTGGATGCCATTGAAGAAAAAAAAAATGGACTGCATATGTTCTTAAATATGTATTTTCTGCATTCATATTCAGATTTTTTTGGTTAGAGGTCAGGATAGAGGCTTCTCACAAATGTTGTGGTTCATGTGCTAGGTCATTCAGAGGATGGTTACAGGGTTTTCATTCATTAGTGCCATTTGTTGAGTCCATTGGTGTGGGGGAGACTCCTTAAAGGCATCCCCCATGCTACTGTTTCAGTGGTGTGGGGGATGCTGTAAAAATGGACTGCATATGTCCTTTAATATGTATTTTCTACATTCATATTCTGATTTTTATTTATTTATTTATTTTTTCCCAGTCAGATCTTGGGACTTCTAGTGATGAACATGGTTAGAGGTTTCATCAAGATATATCTGATGGAAAAGTGCTACCAGGAAAGGTAGAATCCAGATATTCCGGCTGACTACTGCTGGACATTAATCAGAGGCTCAAGAGACATCAGTTGTAAAAGTAAAAACTGAAGAAAAATATTTAGCATCTAATTTATTACATTATTAATTACATTAAAATTTTATTCCTATAAAAATCCTTCATTTCCTTTCCCTTAACTGGTAGGAGATGAAAAAATAATTAAGCTCAAATTTTCCTTGTATGCACTTTTGTATAAACAATTCAGTTGAATTGGCTTGATATTTTCAATGATGTTCATTCAAATGTTACAGCATTAGCACTGTGTGACACCAGTAGATTTTTATATACTTTTGCAAACATCCAACTCTAGCCATATGTCAATGTTGGATGTTTTTCAACAATGATAAATAAAAATGAAGACCAAAAACATAAAAAATACATAAATGACAGTTGAATATCCTGTTCTGGAAAAACAAAGTATAACAATAAATGCTGCAGTCAGAAAATAGGGGCAGTTGTTAGTTAGCATTCCATAAGATATATTACTACCGGTTACATTTAGTTAGTCTGACAGTTGGTATCCAGTTCAGTAACACTCATGTTATGTTATGACCTCAGTTTGTGATGCACTCATCTCATGGTGGTACTGCCATTGCAGTTATTTCAATGTATGTGTGTCTTTTAACATACACAAATGGCTGCATAGTCACATACTAATAACGGTTTTTTGTCATATGATACTAAAAATACTTTCATGATTTTATTTAATGCCTTCTTGAAGTATACCTATTAATAATGTGCATACCTATTAAAATTTTTTAGGCAGGGGGCGTTCTCTGAAATTACCACAACTTATAGATATGGCTGCTCAAATTGCAGCAGGAATGGCTTATCTGGAATCTCAAAATTACATCCATCGAGATCTTGCTGCCAGAAATATTTTAGTTGGAGAGAATAACATTGTTAAAATTGCTGATTTTGGCCTTGCAAGATTAATTAAGGTAAGTTAACCTGTTGATGGGAAATCAAAATTATAGACAAATTAAAAACTGGGAAGCATTTATTTTGTTTCTCCCAAAAGCAGAAATAGCATATTTCTGCTATTGAAGGGGGTGGGATTTCTTTTATGTAGAAATGTTAACTTAGTCTACACCACGTTGAACAGAGGTACTTTTAATGTGTAGTGCACTGTAGCAGTTGATGTGTTACACATTAAAGTAACACTCGATTAATTTGAATTTTTAAGAGGAAAAAATGAATTATGAAAACATTTTTAACAGTTAAAATATTTTTTATATTGATGTTTTTTAAAATATTTTTAACAGTTGAAAATATATTTTCTTAACTTTTAAAAATGCTTTTATATATATTTATAAAAAATATTTGTGTGTGTGTGTGCACACCACAATGCACACTACCATACCATTAATATCCATGCACCTGCATGTCTATAAATAATTTTCATTGATAGGAAAACTAATGTATGCAAGTGTTTCTCAACCTTTTCGTTGTTGCAGCACACTACAATCACTATTATATTTGTGTATATCATATATACATATATATTACAAATATATATAAATATTATAAATGAAAATAATAAATAATATACAAGGTGGCGAAAAATTAACTTTACAAAATTAATTTTTGTACAAAATTTTACAAAACTTTACAAAATTAATTTCATTTCAAATAATTCCTATAATAAAGACAAAACAATAAATATTTTAACATAAATTCTTTATTTGGACCTTGCAATTATTTGTGGAATGTAATGTTGCCAAATGGCTGCCTCTTGCTGTCTGCCCCGGGTGCCAAGCGTTATAGTGATCAAGCGATTCTCAGTGATTTCTAGAGCGTTTTTCTCGAAGCTGCAGTTTTTGTTCAGTTAAAAAAGTTTTCTTATGTTTTCATTAAATACTAATAAACTTAGACTTACGATCTGTAACTAAGTTTCAGAAAGGCAAATCACCTTTCTTTTTTCCATTTAAACTAATATACTAACTTTTATACCGCTTGGTCACTCTAGCGGCACTGCTCCTGCCTCCCCGTGGCGGGGCCGGTAACCTGGGAGAAGAAATCCACTCTCCCGGGGCTGAAAGGAGCAAAGATGGATAACAATACGTTCCCACCTTTAGAGCCTCCGAGCTCAAAACTAGCGACAAAACACACCGATAATGACTTCTCCCAACCCAAGAGGTTGAAAACAAATCCTCAAGAGGAGATACCAGCATTTCTCATTCTGCACTCTACACCAGACCAGCCTTTGAGTAAATTGTCCCCATTCCTTGTGCAAAAATGCTTAGAGGCTGTCGCAGGTTCACCAAAATCAGTAAGGCGACTCCAGTCTGGGGATCTTCTGGTAGAGACCATGAAATCCCAGCATTCTGCAAAGTTATTAAATCTGACAACTTTCGGCAGACATCCAATAAAAGTCACTCCCCATGCCACCTTAAATTCCTCCAAGGGAGAAATTGCAGAATGGGACTTATTAACCATATCAGAGGAGGAAATAGTCAAAGAGCTACGAGAACAAAGAGTCATCCAAGCCAGGAGAATCATGACTCGTAAAGATGGTACTCTCATTCAAACAAGGAGCATAATCCTCACTTTTAGCTCTCCCATCTTACCAACATCTGTCAAAGCAGGCTATCTCCATTGCCGTGTCCAACTCTACATCCCAAACCCAATCAGGTGCTATAAGTGCCAAAAATATGGACACTCTCAGACTGCATGTAGAGGTGAGGCAATATGTCCTAACTGCGGATCGAAAGACCACAACCAATCCGATTGCAATGCTACCACTCCTAATTGCCCAAATTGTAAAGGTAATCACCGAGCTTTCTCCAAAATATGCGAACTATGGAAGCAAGGGAAAAAAATACAGAAATATAAAGTGGAAAACAAAGTCACTTATTCAGAGGCGAGAAGAGAAATAATCAAAATGGAGCCAAAGCGTATGTATGCCACAGCTGCCAAACAGGTGCAATCAGTAAGTATCCAAACGGACGTTACAGTTCCTCCTAATACATCTATCGCGAATTGGGCACGATCCATACTCACTTCTCCCAAACAGTGTCCTTCACAACAAACAACTGAACAAGCCAGCAATACTCCAATCTCCATTCCAGCCGATGCGTCAACAATGAAACCAAAAGCTACAGAAACCCCAATGGTGCATCCACGGATTTCAACGGAAATGGATATTGATCAGGAGAAAAATTCAGATGATGGAATTTTAGAACTCCACACAACTGATGAGATGGACACAACACGTCCTTTCTTTCCTAAGAAAGACAAAGTAAAAATAGAGAGGTATAAACAAGCTACAACCAAAAAAACTGTCAGAAGCAAATACAACTAACAAGAACGCATAATGGAAAGAATTCTTCAGTGGAATTTTAGAGGCTTTCGTAATGCAAAAGATGACTTGCATGATCTCGTAAACCGCTATGAACCAGCATGTATATCCCTACAAGAAACCTATTTAAATCCACAAGTGTGTCCTACCATTAAAAATTATACCATGTTCAGAAGAGATAGGAGTATCGACTCGCCGGCCCGTGGAGGCGTGGCGGTTCTTGTTAGAAATAATATTCCATCTAAACCTGTTGCTCTTCAGACTCCTTTTGAGGTAGTGGCAATGCGTGCAGAAATTGGCATGACTATTACAATAGCATCTATATATATTCCCCCAAATTCCTCAATCTCCTCAGAAAATCTAATAGACCAGCTACCACCTCCTTTCTATTTACTCGGAGACTTCAATGCTCATCATTCGCTGTGGGGATCTCCAACAATCGACAAAAGAGGTAAACAAATAGAAAATCTTCTCGATGTGTGCCAACTTACCCTTTTGAATACTGGAGAGCCTACCTATATACATTTTTCTACAGGATCCATGAGTGCAATAGACCTTTCAATCTGCTCTCCCTCCATATGTACTAATACGGAGTGGTCTGTTCTTGGAAATCCACTAAATAGTGATCATCTACCAATTCTCTGCAAGCTGCAAACATGGGTAAACTCCCCTTTGCCGGGTCGCTCCAAATGGAAATTTCGTAGGGCACACTGGATGAATATGCTTCAAATGTTCAGTTAGATGATGAAATAATTCAACTTCAACCCATAGATTATGTCACACAACATATAACTAATCAAATATTACAAGCTGCCAACTCTACAATACCAAAGTCCTTGCCTGGGAAACGCAAACACAATAATTACTGGTGGAATCCGGATTGTACATACGCTAAACAGAAAAAAAATAGGGCTTGGAATTTGTTCCGCAAATTCCCCACAACCAGTAACCTAATTAGTTTTAAAAGAATGAAAGCTAAGTTCCGCCAAATAAGAAGGAAAGCAAAAAGAGAAGCATGGATTAGCTTTTCCTCTAGTATAAACAAGGACACAGATATCAGACTCATCTAGAAGAAAATACAAACAATATGGCAAATATGTCCAGTCCCTGGCCTCAATATTAAACTGGAAAGGAAAAGAGTTGTCCTCTCCGGCAGAAATTGCAAATGCCTTAGCCGAATCATTTGCCAGTATATCAGGCATATCCACCTACAACCCAATCTTTCAGAAAATTAAAAAATCATCAGAGCAGCATAAGATCAATTTCTCCACTAGAGTTTCACACCCATACAACCAGCCATTTACATTAACAGAACTTTTATGGGCGCTCAATAAAACTTCCAGTAGTGCTGCTGGTCCAGATGGGATCTACTACGTCATGATAAGCCAACTAAACAACAGAACAAAAAGGGCATTGTTAAAATATTACAATCGAATATTTCTAGAAAATACTTACCGAAACTCCTGGCGTCACTCAATTATACTAGCCCTTCCAAAGCCAGGAAAGGATCGCAGCTTTCCACATAATTACAGGCCGATTTCACTGACCAGCTGCTTAGGCAAAGTCTTGGAAAAAATGGTTCACAGGCGGCTAACGTGGTTCCTGGAAACTAACAACTTGCAAAATAACAATCAGTACGGGTTTCGAAAGAACCGGTCCACGTTAGATGTAATGATAAAAGCAGAAGCAAACATCGGAAATGCCTTCATAAGGGGACAACATCTGGTCATGATCAATCTAGATATTGAGAAAGCCTTTGATAACACCTGGCGATACTGTGTACTTCAAGATCTTCATTCTTTTGGCTTGAGAGGTTATTTACCCCACTTTATACAAAACTTCCTATGCCACAGAACATTTCAGGTTAGATACATGAACAATTTATCTAAATCATTTGAACAAGAGGAGGGTGTTCCTCAGGGGTCCATTCTTAGTCCGACGTTATTTTCAATAAGAATTACAAACATGACACAGGATGTACCTAATACAGTAGAATCGTATATGTTCGCTGATGACCTCGTTGTTTCTTGTCAATCCCAAACCATGAACACCATTGAAAGACAACTTCAAATTTCCATTGCTAAAATTGAATCATGGACATTGCGGAATGGCTATTCCCTATCAGAAAAGAAATCTAGTGCAATTCATTTTTGTAAAAAACGCAAACTTCACCCGGATCCAGAAATATTTTTAAAAAACAACCTGATTCCTGTCACTAACAATTTCCGTCTGTTGGGGTTATATTTAGATAACAAACTTAATTTTGCTTCCCATATTGCTTTCCTTCGAACTACATGTCTTAAAAAACTGAACATCCTGAGAGCAGTCTGCTAAGTCCTGGGGTGCTGACAGAAGCTCTCTCCTTCATCTGTATAGAGCTTTAATAAGATCATGATTAGATTATGGATCACCTGCCTATGACTCCGCTAGGAAAAGTTCACTATTATGTCTAAACACCATACAGCATAGTGCTCTTAGGATAGCTGTGGGAGCCTTCAGAACATCTCCGGTCCACAGCCTGTATATTGAGGCAAATGAACCCCCTTTGTATCTCAGGAGAAAATCCTTATTGTGTAATTATGCAGCAAAAATTAAAAGCATGCCATTCCACCCTAGCTGGCAGTACCTGTTTGATCCTCAATATGTTGAATTATATCACAATAAGCCTAATGAAAACCGCCCCTCAGGGATTCGACTGCAAGAACTCACGATCAGTTGGGATCTTAAATTTCACAACATATATTCCAAGACATTGCTACTCCTGAAACTCCCTGGACTGAACTCTCACCTCCCTGTGACAATTTCTTTTCAAGATGGGGAAAATCCTCTCTGGCAAATATAAACTATCAACAGCTCCATAAAACTCATTTGTTGGAAAACTCAGATAAAGTACCTATCTATACTGATGGCTCCAAAACAGATGCAGCCGTTGGTGCTGCAGCAGTTTCTTCTGCCTTCTCAGTTGCTGTGTCTCTTCCTACGGAATGCACTATCTATACTGCAGAATTATTTGCAATTAAACTAGCTCTAGATAGAATACACAACAGCTGTATAAAGCGATCTCTGATATACACAGACTCCTTAAGCGCAATCACTGCCATTCAAACTACCATGTTGCCCTCTCATCCGATTCTTAAAGAGATACGGTCCAAGTTATTTTACTGTAAAAAAGCCAACCAGAAGGTTACCTTCTGCTGGATACCTGGTCATGCAGGCATTCCAGGTAATGAACAAGCGGACGCCACCGCTAAACACCCTAACTCAAACACTTCCATTCAACAAACAGTGCCCTACACCGACTACAAATCCATCATTGAAACATCATGTAGGAAGCAATGGTCTGACCTCTGGAAAGCTCAAATAAATAATAAACTGTTGCAGATAAAAAAAAGAGCCAAAATTGTGGACATCTAGTATCAGGAAAAGCAGGCGACAAGAAGTAATACTAGCAAGGCTCCGCATCAGACACTCACATCCAACTCATCTGTATTTGCTTATGGGAGAGAACCCTCCTCAGTGTTTGTTGTGCCAGTCGCAGTTGACAATATATCATATTCTCATTGAATGTCCCCAACTTTCAACTACCAGAAAATCAGCCTTTACCTCCCTATCCCATTTGAAGGAACCGATAACCTTATTGCAGATTCTTGGCAATGATGCAAATTTGGAGGAACTGTTTACTTATTTGAAACAGATAAATCTCTATAATAGCCTATGATCACAATAACATGAGAAATTTGTGATAAGCAAATATCGAACAGGCACAATATGGCCCAAGAGGCCCTTGTGCCAGAAAACCCAAATACAACAACAACAGCCTCTTGCTGCCACGCAAATGTGAGCTCTTCCAAGAGCATTTCTCATAACATTTATACAAATTTCAGGTGATATTTCAACTATTGCTGCTCGAATATTGTTCTTAGTTGTTCAATTGACATTGGCTTATTGTCATAGACATGTCCTTTAAGATAACCCCACAGAAAAAAGGTTGCAGCAGTTAAATCTGGTGATCTTGGGCCAGTCGATGTCACTGCTTCTGGAGATTAATCGGTGTGGAAACATTCTCTTCAAATTTTCGATTGTGGCTCATGCTGTGTGACAGGTAGCACCATCTTTATGAAACCATGTTTTCCAAACTCAGTTCATCCAATTGCTGTGACAGAAAGTTCTCGATCATAGCATGATAGTGGTCACCGTTCACAGTTACAGCGTTACCTGCAGCACCTTTGAAGAAATAAGGTCCAGTAACACCTCCTGACCAAATTCCACACTGTACTCTCACTCTGCGAGGATATAATGGTCACGGATGAATTACTTATGGATTTTCAATGCCCCAATAGTGGCTATTTTTTTTTTTGTTAACATAACTGCTGAGGTCGAAATGGGCTTTGTCGCTCATTATGATTTTCTAATAAAAATTTTGGTCTTCCTTAGAGAAGAGTAAGATTGAATTATTGTAGTTGCAATGGCATTCAATGTCTCGAGGCAGAAGTTCATGAATCAACTGTATCTTATTTGGATGCATTGCATGTGCAAATCTTTTTGAGAATATTCTGCAGAGATGACTGCGAAATTCCAATTGGTTGGGAACGTCACCTTCAGCTACACTTTCACGCACAACTTTAAGTATTCTCCACTGAGTGCGCACTTATAACGTGGCCTGACTTTGGTCTGTCTGCCACAGCACCACTTTCCTCAAAATTAGCCGCCAAACAAGTAATTGGGGGTCTGGAAGGCGTGTTGTTTCTGCCAAGAATTAGATGCAATTTTCTGAGGGTCACCGTTACTGACGACTGATTTTTGTAGTCATCATCATCATCAGCCATTTTCAATCCACTGCAGGATGAAGGCCTCTCCAGCAACTTTCCAGTTCCTTCTGTTTTGAGCACTGGCCATCCATTTACTACTCAAAAACTCATGAATTTCATCTATCCATCTCCGCCTTTGTCTTCCAGGTTTTCTTCTAGCTCCTCTTGGGTACCATTCTGTTATTTTCTTAGTCCATCTGTCATCATGTCTTCGAGCTATGTGTCCTGCCCAAGACCATTTTAGTTCTTTAGTTTTGATAAGAATGTCCTTTACTTGAGTTTGCTGCCTAAACCATGTGTTTCTCTTCTTATCTAACAGTCTGATTCCCAATATAATTCGTTCCATTCTTCGCTGTGTAGTTCTTAGCTTCTCTTCCATTCTTTTGGTGAGTGCCCAAGTTTCACTTCCATAAGTCATGGTGGGGAGTATACATTGATTCATTATTTTACGTTTCAGACAAACTGGGATATTGCTCTTCAGTATGTGACTATATTTCCTGAATGCTATCCATCCAAAATTTATTCTTCTCTTGACTTCCAGCCATTTATCATTATTACAGCTAATAACTTGTCCCAGATAAGTATATGACTCCACCTTTTCAATTACTGCTCCATCAATCATTATTTCCCTTTCTGTGGCATACTTGTTCATCATTACTTTTGTTTTAGCCATATTCATCTTTAGTCCAAAATCCTTACTAACTGTGCATAACTGATTAAGATTTTCCTCTAATTCTTTGGGATCGTGGCTTATGACCACAATGTCATCTGCAAATCGTAAATGGTTTAGGTACTCTCCGTTCACATTGACTCCTTTCTGCGACCAGTCTAATCTTCTGAAAGCTTCCTCAAGGGCAGCAGTAAACAGCTTCGGAGATATTGTGTCTCCTTGTCGAACTCCTTTCTCGATTTTAAATTTGCTACTGTCTTTGTCTAGTCTAATAAAGGATGTAGCACTCTCATATATTTTCTTCAAAATCATAATATATGGAGTATCTATGCCTTGTCTTTCCAGTGCCCGAAACATTGCCTTATGCTGTATGGAGTCAAATGCCTTTTCATAATCCACAAATGCCAGGCATAATGGTGTTTTATATTCATTTGCTTTCTCCATTAGCTGTGATATTACGTGAAGGTGATCCATAGTTGAGAATCCCGTCCTAAAGCCAGCTTGCTCTTTCGGTTGATTCTCATCAAGTATTCTTTCTAATCTGTTAGTAATGACCCTTGTGAACAACTTGTAGATATGGGATAACAAGCTAATTGGTCTATAATTTCCAATTTCTGATTTATCTCCTTTCTTATGCAGCAAAACTATGATTGCATTATTCCACTGCTTAGGCATCACACCTTTTCTAATGCACTTTGTGAAGAGCCTTGCCAGTTTTTGTGTTATGTCTCTTCCTCCCAATTTTAACAACTCTACAGTAACTTCATCTTCCCCCGGGGCTTTCCGATTCTTCATTTTCTTCAATGCATGTTCTACCTCATCAGGAAGAATATCGGGTATGTCGTATGTGTTGCTACTTTGCAATCCATCTTCCCCACTGCTGGTATCATTCCCTCGCTCCTTGTATAGTTCTCTATAGTAGTCTTCTGCTATTTGAATTATGCCTTCTCTGCTGTTTATAAGTACACCATCGCTATTCTTCAGTTTCAGTATCATTTGTCTTTCTGTATTACTGCTCATGGCTGCTGATTTAAATCCTTTGTTTTCCCTTAATGCTTGTTCTACTTTTCTTGTGTTAAATCTTCTTATGTCCTCTCTGAGTCTCTTTCTAATGGCTTTGCATAACTCAGTATACTCAATTTTCTCCCTGTCAGTGTTTTTCTTGCTCTTCATTTGTCGTCTTTGGTTCATCATAACAAGTGTTTCTTGACTAATTTTTTCTTCTTTGGATTTCTGTTTCCCTATAGGTTTCTTGGGCTTTATCACTTTCAGAAAGTTGTAATATTCCTCATCAATATCTTGGTCCTGAGCAGTCTGCAGAAGCTCAAACTTGTTCTTAAGTTCCAGTACATACTGCTTTTTCTCCTCCTCTGTTATTTCAAAGACCTTTGTATTATTTTTGTAGTACGTTTTAATAATAAGAACACATTGTTGAATCTTTAAGCGCTCCATAACAAATTTGCTGCATCTACACTGCTTGCCGGTCAAATATGCACTGTCACGTTTGAACCAAACCAAAATGGCGGCCGTTATAAGTTGTAAAGTTATTTTTTGGCAAACTGCTGGAAGTTTTTTCTGTTGGGTATATTTAATAATACACTTAATTGTTTTAAATGTCTCTTTTTTTTGAACATGCATGAATTGCATCAAATTTAAAAGAAAATATTGTAAACATTTAACATAATTATATAAAAACAAACAAATATACAATTATAACAATTTAATCAGTTGTTGGGTTTGACTGGAGGCACGCAGTTTTATGTATGAGGATTTATCGTGGATAGACTTACTCTCATTCCTCTCCTACTGACTTTAGTCTGTCTCTCTTTTTTTGTTTATTATTATTGTTATTATTAGCCATATGGTGCAAGGAAATCTGACGCTTATGCTGCACCAGCCAAAAAAAAAAAAAAATTCCTAAAGTTACCCTGAGAGAGCGAGAAAGAAAAGTAGAAAGGAATCACCAAGAAAGAGAAGAATGATGATATCCAGCTCTGGACCCTGGGTTTAATTTCGTTTAAAATGGAAAACCCTGTTTCACACACGTAGGAAGTGGAAAATGGCAATAAAATTCTAATTGCCTTTTCAGATATTCATGGATATTCATTTTGATTCAAAATTTGCTAATATTAGTGTTATTAAAGTGAATTTCCAGCGACTGGTCATTAAAGATCTCAGCCAGTTCTTCTTCCTCTTGCAGATTAAGTTAACATCAGAAGGTTTCTTGTTGCAAATGGGTCCCTTACCCACAAATATTTTTTGGTATCAAGGGATGGAAAATAATGCTCAATTTTTGTATTTAACAGCTGTAATAATGTTTTGCTTATTACATTAATTATTTTAGTAAAATTCGTTTTGGCAGTCAAGGGAATCATTTCTAATTTTTTTCATTTACATATTTTTTTCCGTATACTCAACTTTTCTTTAATGGCGAACAACTTGTCAGTAGAAGTGAGTAAATTTTCCTCTGGGCCTTGCATCAGGGCCATGCAAACAGTCGCCAAAAATTATTAATATGTTGAACAACTTGTTCTTCAATATCATTGGACATTTTTTATAAGCCTACTAATTGTGCTGTTTGAAAGTGGTACAGCCATTATTATTTTTTTTTTCCAAGTTTCTCTCCCAAAATACTTTTCATGATTACCCGACATGATGGTAAAATCAGACTTTCTGCAATCAGGTGAGATTTTTTTTTTTTTTTTTTTGCCACCATTTCGGCTACTAAATAGCTGGCCTTTTGCATTTTATCCAATATTTTAGCCATACTATAAAATTCTATACCTTGTTTTCTAGTAGAGGCCTGCAGTCTTAAAATACTCCACAGTTTTGGATGATAAATTCTCATGTTTCGTAGAAAAATGATGCTGCAGTTTACTTGGCACCATTGATTCATTCGACAATTTTAAACCACATATCACACATAGAGGTAGAGGACAATCTTGGGTACCAGTACAGTAAACCCCTGCTATTCGCGGTCGCTGATTTAATATAAAATGAAACCTAAAAAAAATGTAAATTTTAAAGCGCCATGAACATTTTCTGCCATAAAAAAAACATGGGCATGGCTAAAATTATCTTTCCCGGTCAAAACAGCGCACAGTGGGTGGGGGGGAGAGGTGACAAAATTGCGAGCATGGATGTTTCTCGCTAATCCTTGTTCAGTATGTGTTATGCGCTTGTCATGGAAGGTTTCATCGTTTTCTTTTAATTTATATCCTTATAAATTGAATAAATTTATCAATTTATAAATTGATATGCCTACAAAAGTGATAAATCAACCTTTTTTGAGTGTGTTAATGGAAGAAAGCGACTTTATTGTGGACAAGTTCTTTCTAACCCGTACAAAAAAAAAAATATGGCTACAAATAACAAGGGAAATGTGAACAGATCAAAGAAGGTGATGACGTTAGCGAATAAAAGTGAGTCATTAGATAAAATTTCTAATGGTGAAAATGTCTCCTCAGTGGCAAAACATTATAAAATCAATGAGTCAACGGTACGATCAATCAAGAAATCGGAAGAAAAAATTCGCCATAGTGTCCGTGAAAACACGCTAATTGCTTCAAAAATTTGCTCTGTAACTCGTGATGTTAAATTAGAAAAAATGGAAAAGGCTTTAAATCTGTGGATAGAAGACTGAACTCAAAATAAAATTCCGTTAAGTTCAGTCATCATTCGTGAAAAGGCAAAACTCCTTTATCAACACTTTAGTGAAACTGGTGATAGCACTGGCGGAAGTTTTTTAGCTAGCAAAGGCGCTGGTTTGAAATTTCTAATAAATATTACATTTAATATTAAATTGTTTCTTATTTTCATTTCGATGCCATATGCTTGCATTTCACTATGTACTGTCTATGTACATAGTCAAATTATGAAGGTACATATAATACATACATAGACAAAATTTTAGACTAGTTTTTCTTATATATTTCATACTTTGGAACGGAACCCCATTATTACTATGGGAGCCATAACTCAGTATTCGCGTTTTCGGTATTTGCAGCATTTCTCAGGAACGTAACCCCCGTGAATAGCGGGGGTTTACTGTATATGAAAATCCCATCGCCAAATAATCATCATCATATTTACGACATGTTGTCTTCTTTATTGAGGTTGATGGTCGCTCGTTTTTGTCATTTTCTCCAAGCTTGTTGTTATCAATTTGCCTCTTCTGATTTCCTTTCACTAAAAATTTATCCATTGCTAATAATTTCTTAAAAAATTAAAGATACTTCTAAAATGTACTAATGCAGTTAATTGAAAGTACATGTTCTATATGAATTAACTGAATATGGCGTTTTAGAGATAAAAAAAAAACACAAAAAGTACTTTTAAAACACAAAGGAAATTTTGAACTATGCTGCTGACAAGTTGCACTTATGAAACTGCAGGTTGCCTGGGAGAGAGACTCAAGTGATAAAAATGGCCAAATAAAGGTGAACAGATCTACTAGGAATCAAAAGCTGAATAAAGGATTAAAGGTGAACAGATCTAGTATTAGGAATCAAAACGTGAGATCACATTGACCGCTGGAAAGGGCTGCGATCAGTGCAGCATAAATAAATTAATTTTTTATCTGAATTAATCATTATTATAAAACTTGGATTTATTATTTTTT
Source organism: Mastigoproctus giganteus (assembly GCF_048544385.1). Classification (NCBI taxonomy): domain Eukaryota; kingdom Metazoa; phylum Arthropoda; class Arachnida; order Uropygi; family Thelyphonidae; genus Mastigoproctus; species Mastigoproctus giganteus. The sequence continues at coordinate 101,457,791 of NC_143579.1, forward strand.
TTTATTTGCATTTTCCACGGCACATCTGAAGCATACTCGTGGCACACAGGTTGAGAAACACTGATGTATGCTGTAATTTTTAGCCTTTATGACTGCCTCTAGTCTCAATGGAACACTCCCCACCAGTTTTTTGTAAATGTCCTCCAATAATTTTTGCCATCTGGCCTTCAAAGAGGTGACTAGTTCAGCTGTTTTCGGGCAGTCTCTCTTCATATGTAGCCAACAATCCAATTCATCCCCGAGTTTTTCTATAGGATTGAGATCGGAGCTTTGGGCTGGCCAGTCCAGTCCAACGTTTTGACATTTATATCCTCATCAACCTCTCACCAAGTGGCATGACATGGGTGTTGTCCTGCTGATACAGATATGGGCCTTTCCTGACGTCCTGCCACAATGGTAGTAAAGCATTGTTGTCCAGAATGCCTAGATAGACCTTGTCATTCATTTTCAAAAACAACCAATGATCCCAGGCCAAACCATGAAAAACAGATGATGATCATGTTGCCTCTGCCAAACTTCATTGTTGGGATGATACAGTCCAGCTGGTAGCTTTTTCCAGGCATCTGCCATACCCAGGAATTACCATCACCAAAGCACAGCTTTCCACGTGTCTATGGTCCAACAACGGTGGGCTTACACCAAGCTTGTTGGCATCTGGCATTAGACAGGGTGATTAGTGGCTTGTGGATCGCTGCATGGTAACCCATATCACACAGCATCGTGTGCACTGTACTGGTGCTGACATTACTGTGAAAATGTCCTTCCTTGCAGGCAGATGTTTATTTGCAAGGCACCCCTGTCATATTCCATCAACTTTTGGGGTTTTCCAGGTCATTTCATAATGGTTTCAGCACCAGTTTTCTTCCATTTGTAGATCACATTATCAATTCTAATCCATTGATCTAGGGACCTTCAGTGCCATAGAAATGTCACATACAGACTGATTCCATATGTGGCACACTATTATCATTCTGTGCTGGGTCTGTTAACTCTGTCAATTGTAGCACCTTGCATTAACAATTGTACTGCTGTCTTCTCGAAGGTAATTTGGATTATTATTTACATCCCATTTCCTTGCCTGTAAATGCCTTACAGCTTTAAAATAAATAAGCAACAATCCTGCTGCTTGAAAGATTGGTCATTTTTTTTTTGCTGCATGATTCTTTATTTTCATTGAACATGTTAATCTGTTCTCATTCAATTCTACTATCAAATATTGAGCATCATTAGCTCTATTGGTTTCCATAATATTTATATATTGATCATAATGTTGACTCTCATTTCTGTTTGATTTGGTTTAGTATTTAATGGTGAAACACTTTCCTCGTTTGAAAGTAGTAGTGCAGATCATTATGAAAACAGCCTACAGATAATGAGCACAGCTTTTTCCACAAGCTGTAAATCTTGACATTTGCAGAAATAGTTTTCTATATATTATAAATCATGCAGACATTCAAGTTATGTTCAAGTAATTAGCATTAGTAAAGGCGTATGATGCAAGCTTATACAGCATCAGCCAAAAAAAAAACACCCTACTCATTTCACCCATCCACTCAAGTCCAATGTTTGTCTAGTTCTGTCTTGAATCTATTTAAGCCATCAACTTCTACAATGACAGATGGAAGTTTCTTCCAGCAATTAACCATCTGCTGGCTAAAGGAAAACTTCCACACATCTATCCTATAGCTGCCTTTTATCAGTTTGAATTTATGCCTTCTCAGACGATTATTCTGAGCAAGAGGAAGAATCCCATTAGCATTGAGCATGCTCAAACCATTCAAGGTCTTATACACCTCAATCAGATCACCATGCAGGTGCGTAGTCTCCAGACACTGTAATTTGCAAAACTTAAGCCTTTATTCGTAACAGCAACCCTTTGTTCCATTCACTAATCTTGTTGCCTTTCTCTGTACTCATTCCAGCAGCTCTACATCCTTCTTAAAGTGAGGCCTCCAGACCTGTATACAGTAATCAAGGTGTGGCCTGACCATTGCCTTATAAGAGGGGATAATCACTTCCTTATCCCTGCTAGAAAAATTCCTGTATATCATTGACAAGACACCATTAGTTACTCTTGCAGACCATCTGCACTGCTCGCAAAACTTCATATCTAACTGCACAATTATCCCCAGTCCTTTTCGTTCTCTACCACTGTCAGTTTAGTATTACACAGTTGATATGTTACTCTGGGGTTACTGCTTCCCATATACTTTACGTTTGTCAATATTAAACTTCAGTTGCCACCTCTCAGCCCATCTGCTCATCTTTGATACTATTGCAGTAGCATACTGACATTAGTGTCATTAACAGCCCTGCTGACCTTCGTATTGTCTGCAAACTTGGACATTAAGCCTGATGTACCATCATTAATGAATAGAGAAAACAACAATGGACCCAACTGAACCATGGCGGACTCCACTAATAACATTAATCCACCATTGATTACCACTCTGTCTTCTCCCACTCAACCATCCTTTTATCCATAGCAGCAATTTGCCTCCAGTGCCACACTGCTCCAATTTGTGCAGCAGTCTTCCATGTGCAACAGTATCAAAAGCCTTTCTAAGATCTAAATATATGATATCAAAATTGTTCTTTACATCCATTTCCTTTGTGACTACATCATAGTAGCCAATCAAATTGGTCAGACAAGACCCCCTTGATAAACCCACGCTGTGTCCGAGCTATAACTGAAATTTTGTCTAGATGAGCCTTCAGTCCTTTTTTAACCAGTGTATCCATTAATTTCCCCTAGAACAGAAGTTAAATTAACAGGTCTGTAATGACTTGTGTCACCCTTTGATCCTCCTTTATGAATTGGCATCACATTTGCACATCTCCTGTCCATGGATACCTCCCCTGAGTCCAAGGAGCTCTCATAATTATGGCTCAGGGTTTGCTTACTTCCTTTGCTACCTCCTTTAATATAGCTGGATAGATCCCATCCACCCCAGGTGTCTTTCTTATGTTTGTCTTCAACAATTTCACCTCCTCTTTACACTCAGTTATTACAAAACCATCTAGCTCACTGCCAGAGTTTAAAACTCCTCTAGCATTTCCCTCATTGAATAACTCCTCATGTGTGAATGTAGATGCAAAATATAATTTAGTTTTTTTAGCTACCAGAATCATCAACAGTTGAATCATCCATATCAAGTGGACCAATCTGATTCATTCCCTTCCTTCTAGAGTTTACATAAGTAAAGAACTCTTTGCTATTTTTATTTGCATCCTTTGCCAAAGATTTCTCGTAATCTGCCTAACCTCCTTTGTGACTTGGTTACAGACCAGCTTATTTATCATAGGCTTCCGTGTCACCTGTTAATTTTTATGTATCCCATTATGTATTCTTGAAAAAAAAGTGTTCATTACTGACATTCCTCTAGACTCTGCAAATTCCACAAGTCTTTCACTTCTTTCATTTCTTTCACCAATTCCAAAATTTCCTATAGTTCACTTTTCTGCGCTGTTTTGTCTCTTTCCAACCTTAGCATTGAAGTCCCCCATAATAATAGTGTAGTGAGTTTTCTGTTCATCTAGAAGACTCAATTTCAGTGTAGATTTCTTCAACCTCTTCATCATCATGGCTCGATGTTGGTGCATAAATCATTATAATCTTTAGCTTATACCTCTTAGAAATCCTGAGTAGTAGTAGTAGTCTTTACACCCTTGGTGATATACTTTTGAATTCCAAAATGTTTTTTTATATCTTTATAGACCAGAGAGCCAACTCCACCTTCACTCCTTTCACTGTTTCCATTTCTTCTTGTTGTTTCAGCCAAACTGATGATATACCAATTTACATTTTCTAATTCCTTTTCCAGCTCTAGTATCCTGTCTTCACCAATGAGCGGTGTTGAGGCTCACGAACTTCCAGTTAGCATCAGAAGAAAGATGTTGCTGATGAATTACTCAGCTAAAATTAAAAGCCTGCCTACTCATCCTATTTGGCCACTACTGTATGATCCTCATGAACAGAGTGGGTTTTCCATTCATGATCCTCATGAATGGAAAACCCATTATGCAACTAAACCCAGAACAATTTTGCCTGCTGGTATCAGACTGCAGATTCTTGTAGAAAGCTGGAACATCCAGCCTGATAATATCCTCAGAGAATCAGAAGATCCTAACCCCCCTTGGACTACCTTCACACTTTCTTCTGATGAATACTTTCAGCAATGGGGTAAAGGTTCCATAGCAAAGATTAACATCCAACAACTACATTATGCTCATACACAAAAGTACCCCCACTTTACCAAGATCTATACTAATGGTTCAAAGTCTGACAATCAAGTGGGTGCAGCTGTTGTCTTCTGTACTACAACTGTCTCGTTTTCACTTCCAGCCGAATGTAGCAGTTAAACCGCTGAGTTTCATGCCATTAAGCTTGCTCTGAAAAATATCTCGCTGCTGTCAATAAATAAAAGTATAATATATGCTGATTCACAAAGTGCTATTTTAGCTTTGAAAGGCATTTCCTTGCTTAACAATCCTTTATTAAAACTCATAAGATATAAGCTGGTGCAGCTTCACGAGCATCAACAAACTGTTATCTTTTCTTGGATCCCTGGCCACAGTGGTATTCCAGGAAATGAATGTGCAGATGATGCTGCAAAGCATCCTTCCAACGTAGCTTCAACAAATGATCTAGTCCCATATCGTGATTATAGACACAATATACGGAGAACATGCATGGAACAATGTACAGTTCTGTGGAAAATGCAAACAAATAACAAGCTATTTCAAATAAAACCCGAACCACAATTATGGACTTCTAGCCTTTGTAAAAATAGAAAAGAAGTAATCTTAGCCAGAATCTGAATAGGTCAGACTCACCTCACACATCTATATCTGCTTACAGGAAATGATCCTCCTCAGTGTGCGCATTGCTCACAACCTCTTACAGTAAAACATACTTCTTGAATGTAGTTTGTTTAACAACACCCGACGAATGGCTTTTAGTTTCATTTCAGATCTGCAACAACCTCTGTCTCTCACTAGCATCATAGGTAAAGAAGCAAATCTCTCTGAATTCTTTTTCTATTTAAAACAAATTCAAATGTATGACTGTTTCTAACTGCTGAACAAAATAATTGCTGTACAAGTAGTTCTTATATTTAAATTGAATTGATTTGGGAGATGCAGTATGGCCTAAGTTGCCCTTGTGCCAGAAAACACCACAACAACAACCACCATCTGGTGTGGGATTGTTGGTGCTCTCATGTCAGTATGGGCATCCAGAGCCTCGGCCTCTGGCGATCACGTGAGGACATCTGTCCCAGTGACTTTTATTCCCTTTCCCCCCACCCTTACTTTGCCTTCTCTGGGTGGCCTAACTTCTCTATCAAACCACTTGAAGCTTCACTCTCATTCAGACCTACCTTCACTGTCTCTCCATGAGACACCTTTTCTTCACGCTTTTTTTTTTTTTTTTTTTTTAATATATTTTTTAATTGGCTTCTCTCCGGACTCTGGCAGAGAACTAAGGGACTGCTTGGCTCACCTCCCAGTGGTGATGGTGGGCAATGTTGTTTATGTCTCTGGCTGTTTAGCTACAGGGTCCCACTAGGGGCTCTGTAGCTAAACAGCCAGAGACATAACAGCAGAACAAAATAGAATAGTACATAAACCAGACACAACACTTTTTCCTGGCCTTTTTCAGTTCTGTATTCCATCACAGAGTACATACAGTGCAGATGCCAGTGGCACCTGACCCTAAATACTGTGCCACTACTACTACTACTATATGCCCAGATTCAAGGCCAGAAATTCATTTAGAACAAGCTTCTACTTTCAATAAAGTTGATCATGCTTACTGCATCTTTCAAAACTTCTTGCAAATCAGTTTGCATTTCCTTTGCTACTAATGCTTCCCTATGTATGATGAAATGATTAAAAACTGTATTTGGAGCAATTTCCTTTACTTTGCCTTTTAAACCTTTATTTAATGCAGCAATCAGTCAAATCCCAATGCAGTTGTTCTAGATTATTTGTTTGAAAGAAAATATTTATAAAATCAAAAATCTTCTGGCCCATAGTTCTTCTTTGCAAAGCTGTGCAAAACAGCCAGAGACAGCTGGCTGTTTTTCACAGCCAGCTGTCTGTGCAAATCCAGAAAATCCACAGAGAATTTCTGTGAATTTTCTGACTGCATTTTTTCTGATTCATCTAACCATATTGCAAAAATTGGACTTTCTCTCAATTGATTAATAAATTGAATTTTATGTTGTCCAATAACTGTAATATGCCTCGAGACTGTCTGTGGACAGAGGAATGGCTTTGAAATTGTTGCTGTACTTTTCTCCATGCATAATTGAAATAATTTTTATTGCAGCAAGGAGAATGCACTGAATTACGAAGCAGAATAAAGCTTGCGTGCAACACACTTGTTATGTATATTTACCTGCATATTTGCGCCTCTGGCCTTTAGGCAATACAGTACAGGCAATTTGAGAATTTGTGCTGTGGGAAGCACGAATTAAGAGCTAAAGGGATTACTGTAAGGGATTAATTGAGTAGTACTTCTCAGTACTACTCAGCATTTGAGTAGGACTGAGAAGTATTAATACCTACTGAGAAGTCGCACTAGTCAGCTGTCTTTTGTGTATCCATATCCATAGCCAGTAAGCAAATTAAGGTGATTCCAAACGTGGTAGGCAGTAGGGTTCATTCCTATTGCATAGTTCGAGTAGCAAGGTCTCTACACCTACAGTAAAAAAAGTAATTTTAACAACAGGTTTTTAGCTTTTATGTACACAAAAAATAAATTTATTTAAAAATTTCTGCACCCCCTTTAATTTATCCTGTGACTCCCTGGATGTTGCGCTCCACAGTTTGCACACCAACTGATCTAGACCACTAATTTTCCTGCTTTTGCAGCTTAGCTGTTGTAGTTCTGTGAAGATATTCCAATTTGCTTTCTTTATGTTATATCTTTTGATATACAACTGGTATTGCTGGTTGTTTGTAACTGTTTATTTAGTTTCAAAGTAATTGCTCTATGATCTGATGTGGTCCAGACTGACTGGACACATTAGTCTGTAATTTTATAAGCTTTTGAATTTGTAGCAAAAGTGACATCAATGTCACTCTCCCGCATGGTGCTGCTAAAAGTTGGCAGGTTATTTGGCTGATTTAATACATGAAATGTGGAGGTAACTGTGTATTCAGTTAGTATCTGGCCATTATGTGTGCCTGCTCTGTCTTCTGCATTGCTGTACCATAAGGTTGACTGGCAGTTGACATCAGCACACACAATAATGTTAGCATTAGGTAGAAAATCTGTGACTATTTGTAGATATTCAATAGTGTCATTTATATCTTTACCTGGTTTGGAATACAATGAAATAATATAAAATACTTATAATATAAATATATAAAATAATATAAACCATAGCACTGGTGATATGTGCACACACTGCCACTGGGGAGCAGAGGTGACCCACCTTTGTGACAGTAAGGTTGGTGTTTTTTTACTACTATTGCAGTAGAAGTCATGCCTGAAGTGCATTCTATGATTTTATAGCTCCTTGAGTATCCTTGAATTCTACTCATATGTGTGTACTACCAAGATGTCTATGTCATTATCCTCTGGCTTGAGTCTGATATGATCAACTGTATGTGCTCTCTGAGCATTCAATTGGACGAAGTTTAGAGCCGTAGTCATTTACATGTTCTCAATCTGATCCATAATTGGTTCTAGATTTGAGAAGTTTTATCATTTTCTGATAACGGGCATTTTATATCCCTGATACTATGCATATAGTCAGACAGCCTGGCTGACTTACAAGTAGCACATTTTGGTTGCTGATTCTTATTGTTACAATTTTTAAAATCATGGTCAGTGAGTGCACAGTGGCCACAGAAAGGAGTTTTCTGACTGCATTTCCTGGCAGTATGATCATACATATGGCAATTATAGCACTCTTGAACAGGGAAGTGCTCCCTGAATCTATGGCTGGTCCAGTGAGTACAGATCCTCTGTTGTCCTTTTAATGTGCTCCAAATTCTTGGTGAAATTCCTGCTATTATATTAAGTTGTTTCTACCTGCTCCTTGTACCTCTTTTTAATGTAAATTTACTAGCAAATTCATCGATTGTCATAATGTCTTAAATTCTTGTAGTATAAGTTGGTCATAAGCTCCCTTTCAGCAGGTAGACTCCACTACGTTGAAGATTATTATGTTGGGATTTCTCCCTTTAGATTTTTCAGATTGCAATCCCAATTTAGTCACTTCTGGGTGGCTTTCAATTCTTTTCAGATCCTCTTTATTTGCAACTTCTATTAGGACACCATTATTTCAGAGTTTGCACATATTGTTAACTTTGATTTCTTTTAAGTGAGGTCTCAGTTTGGTCATGACAGTGTTTTTTACTGCCTCATTAAGTTTGAGAGTTGAATCAGGCTTAGCTTTTAAAGTAACTTTGTTTCCTTATTCATAGGCTTTTCCTTTGTTTTGTCAGGTGTGTGTGTGTGTGTGTGTGTGTGTGTGTGTGTGTGTGTGTGTGTGTGTGTGTGTGTGTGTGTGTGTGTGTGTGTGTGTGTGTGTGTGTGTGTGTGTGTGTGTTATCTCATTTTTGTTGGCTCTTACTACTTGAGCATATCTAAGGATATTCATGGTTTTGTAATTGTCCTTCTCCTCAGTTACTGTTTCCACTTTTGTTTTTAAAACTCTGTTCTGTGTTGAGTTAAATGATTCTTTGTTCTAATAGAGACCAACAGTTCAGAATCTGCAGTCTGATGTGATCCTGTTTGGTCTGTTTGCAAAAATTTCTCCAGGTATAATTTTACTTTCACCTGTTTCATAGGATCTGATTATTTTGACATCTGATATTTAGCATGTCCCGTTTCCTTCTATTTTTTTGCAAGTCTGGCTTTGCATTTTCTTTGTCTCTGTTATCCTTAGTATCTATTCAGCTTTTCTCCTTTCTTCCCTTCTTTGTACTAAGGGGATCAGGGGGACAGCTTTCTAGGTCTTACAAACATTTTTTTCTTTTGGCGATTGTTCCTTGAGAATTCGATTGATCCCAGTCTCAGAAATTTTGTCACTTCTGGGTGGGTCACTCAGGGAGGTCACTCAACTGACTTGATCGGCAAATCGAGGTTTTTGTCTTTTTTAATATGGTGCATAATGAGCAGAATTTTGCTCATTATGCACCATATTAATATGATATTTTTGTTCCTGAAATAGTAAGAGTAATTTGATGTGTTATTTTCACTAATCGACCTATTACTACTTAAGATATTGGCATTTTCCATTTGGGGAGGGGGACAGAATTTTTGGTCTTAGTTTTGTCAGAAAGAAAGAAAGGTCCCATAAATATCAAAGTCAAGTTGAGTTTTTTTGCTATGGTTGAGCTCCCCGTTATTCAAAATATCTCTACAATTATTATTTTTTTTTAATCACAAAATAACCAGTAATTTCCAATATCCAAGCAATAAAAAAGTTGATGTTGGCTCCAATACACTTGCCATAGTGATCGTCGTATTGACTGTATTGGTTCGAAATATGCTGGGAAATCTGAAAAAAAAAAAAAAAAAAAAGTATATTAAGTGTTTAAAAAGAAGTTTTCTAAATGAGGCAACAGAAAAGTTAATCATATAATGTAATTTGCTAGACATTACATTTATTGTTTTATAAAAGTTACTTTTACCATAAATTTTCAGGAAGATGAATATGAAGCAAGAGTGGGTGCTAGATTTCCTATCAAGTGGACTGCTCCTGAAGCTGCAAACTACAGTAAATTTTCCATTAAATCGGATGTATGGTCCTTTGGTATCTTGCTTACAGAACTTGTCACATATGGTAGGATTCCTTATCCAGGTAAGCTCATCACAGAAAAGCACATATATGTAATTTGTGATAACATCTAATGGCTCTGTTTAGTTTCATAAAATGGTCTAATATTTAAAATAATTTATCAAATGAAATTTGAGGTTGGTATATATAAAGGGTGATTCACTACCAGTGCGACAAATTTGCAGGAGGTGTAGGGGGCACAAAGACGAATTGGAATCACATAGCATTGCAGGGTCCGAAATGCCTTCGTCATGCGGTAGAGGACGTTGAATGGGAGGTCGCGTGAACAGCGATCCTGCTGGAAGTCAGCATTTGCAAACCGTTTGTTGAAGAAACCAAGTAGCAAAAGTCCTCCGGAGTGGATAACCGGCAGGCTCCAATGATTTGGATGCATTGCAGATGATATGAACTCATTTGGTTTGTTGACAGTATCCTCCATACAGTGGATTGGGAAATACCCAATCGTTGGCCTATCGCTCAAGTACTCGTACTCCAATTGCCTTCTGCAAGACGTAGGACTTTCTCCTCATTGTCTGGCGTCCTCGTCATTCGCTCTCGATTCATGGTACCTCTCGTGAAACAACCAGTCTCATGTAACCTTCTGTGCACATATGTGAAAATCGTATGATGAGGAGCATGCCTGTGCGGGAAACGTTCCTGGTACAAGTGCAGAGTGGTGCGCCTGTTACAGTCCACAGCTCCATACGCGAGGTGCATGTCAGCCAGTTCAACGTTTGAATACTCGTCCATCCTACTGCCTCGGAAACTGGTTCGCAAATGCTGACTTCCAGTGGGATCGCTGTTCACGCGACCTCCCGTTCAATGTCCTCTACCGCATGACAAAGGCATTTCGGACCCTGTAATGCTATGTGATTCCAATTCGTCTTTGTGCCCCCTACACCTCCTGCGAGTTTGTCGCACTGGTAGTGAATCACCCTGTATATTTTTTTAAATTAAAATTCTAGCTGGATTGAGAATAACATAATGGTAAAATTCTTACTATTTTTTTCTGTAAGATTTTCTATAATATTTTTGGTAACCATTTTTCTATAAAAGTGAAATAAGAAGAAAAACACATGCATGTGATGAGAAAACTGGCATGAAAATAGTTACTTCATTACCCAGTCCTCTGATATCATTGAATGCCATGGTTCCCAAACTGTCTTCTTCACAGTTCTCAAGAGAGCCCTTCTGACAAGAAAAGGATTAGAGAATGCTGCTTTCAAACAAGAACAATAAAAGTATGCACACTAAATTTAAACATAGTGCTAAAACTCATATAAAGCAATCAGAGTGGTTTTTTTTTTTTTTTTTATAAGTAACAATTAGCAAATCTTAGTTTGGACTATGGTCTGAAAACCAGGATTTATAATTTTTCTTAATCTGATGGTTCATTCAGTGCCCACAGTAATCTCCTTTATGGTATTTATGAAATATGAGTTTATGAGCTTTTATGCATAACATTAAAATGAAAACCCAGCAAACTGTCTTCTTGCAGAAGAAAAATGGCTCATAAATTTCAAATTTGCTAATTGCACAAAACCCTTTATGGTGTCATCATGGTACCTGATAATGTGCAGATTTGCTTTGTGTTCACCAGATGTAGATGTTATGCTTATTCATCGTGCCATTGATGTGGAACATGAACACTGAAAACAATCATTGTTAGAAAATTGTCTTCCAAATCCATGTACTGACATGTCAGTACATGTACTGACATGTCATTGCAGAATTTGCATAATCTAACTTTATCTTTATTGGACAATGCTTTTGGCAGCTGGAGTCCGTATGGCTTCATTGTTAGTATTTTTTTCCCCCTCTTACACCACACCATTTTTTGAGAGATCTGCTTAATTACATGCTTAGTGAGCTTTCCTCGACTTCTCTCATAAGCATTTGTACAATGGTTGCCTCAGATAGGCAATGTTGACTAGGTTGATGATGCATCATGCATCCAATTGCAACAAAACATGCATCTTAACATGTTGACTGCCAAGCTAGTTTAAGAAAAAAAATTTCCCAGGGCCAAAAAAAAAATATTTAGTAAATAATTCTAAAATAAATATTGAAATGAAAGTGTTATGCAGTTTTTTCGCTTAAATATCAAAAAAGAGGGTTTTTTTTGTGTTGCACGTATGTGGCCGACGTGGCCCAGTAGGTTACTTTATTTCTTGAGATGCTGTGTCAGCCACATATGTGTGATGCTATTACGGCATACATATGAAGGTTGTTTGTAATTAGTTTATTGCGCGCACTGCAACAAAGTTAATTGCACTAAAATAAACTCTCAAACGTCGCAATAAGTTTGTCAGTATTGGTAGAGATTTTGTGAAAACAAGTTCATTAGCGCACTGTATTATCTCCATTTTTATTGTGTTGTGTTTCTCTGTAAGTTTGTACAAGTGTGTTGTGAAAAAAAAAAAATCTAAAAAGCAATGGCTAAAAGAAAATTACTAAAAGAAGAGGAATTGAGAGAAATTGCTGAAAATCTTAGTAGTAGTTCTGAAGATGAAAAAGATTTAGACTCTGTTAATTCGGTAAATGATCCTGACTGGGATATTTCTTGAAATGAAGAAGGAGATATTGAAATACAGTAATACCCCGACTTATGCGAACTCGGAGTTACGCAGTTCTTGATTTTTTTGTTTGGTGTATATCTAAAATTAGCTTACCAGTGATTTGGAAGTCAAATCATAAAGGTTGGGTGACAGCTTCCGTTTTTGAGGACTGGTTTGGTCACCACTTCATCCCCGAAGTCAAACGTTATTGCAAGTCTAAACAGATACCATTTAAAGTGATGCTTCTTATTGACAGTGCACCCAGTCACCCTCCTGCAACCCTAATTAATTTCAACCCTTGTGTAAAAGTTGTGTTTTTGCCTCCAAATACAACCAGCTTGCTTCAACCGATGGACCAGGGAGTCATCAAAATATTCAAGGCTTACTACATAAGGCATTCGTTTGCACGTCTGAATGAAGCCATGAGACAAAATATATAGTGAGATATCTGTTAAAGACTTTTGGAAACAATTCAATGTCTTAGATGCTGTAAGAATCATTGAAGAATCTTGGGATGAAATTCATGAAGAAACTGTCCATTTTTTTTTCAAAAACGAGACGAAAACAATGACAGAAACTGATCATGTCGCTCATGTGATAGAAGTTGTTAATCTTGCCAGGCAATTAGATTTGGAAGTCAATGGTGATGATGTCAACGAGCTGTTGGATTCACATAGTCAGGAGCTGACAATGAATGAGCTCATAGAGATGCGTGAGCAAAACGCCACTGAAGTATTCAACACTTCAGACCCAGTTCCACAAGAAAAGCACATGACAGTTGCAAGCTTGATAGGTCTCAGCTCAATTGAAAAGGGTTTAAAAATTTTAGAAAACAGACTCCAACGAAGAATACGTTATAGCTACAAAGCAAGGAATAAAAAATTATTAGCTTGCTACGAAGAAATTCTGCATGAAAAAAAGGCGCTGTGTCGTGAGACGAATTTGTTAGATTTTATGAAGCCATCGACATCGAAATAACTTTTTTATGTAACTCATTTATTTTTTTAATACATATTTTGTATTAATATGTATAAAGAACTGCAATTTTATTAAATATTTTTCTTCTAAACTAGTGTTTTTGTTGGTCCTTGGTCCCAATTAAAAAAAAAATCTATATGTATTTATATGCAAAGTTGTACCCCGACTTACGCGAATTCGACTTAAGCGATTTTCGTCGGACCCACCTATTGCGTAAGTTCGGGGTATTACTGTACTGGAAAATATTGAAGAGGTGCTTCAAGAAGAAAACACGGATGAGCAATTTGAAAAGACTGAAGAACCTGAAATTGAAGCGACTGAAACAAATGAAACTATTGAATGGACTGAATACGAAGGATGCCAAAAAAGATTTGATTTTACAGGCAAATAAGGACTGCAAATAGACGTATCAAGAAACATGCCTCATCTTGAGGCGGTTTCATTATCTTTTGATGAAGTAATAAATCTTATTTTAACGGAAACAAACAGGTATGCTGAACAAAAAATTCAGAGTACCTGAGCTTCAAGGCAGAGTCATCTAAAAAAGTGGGTTTCAACAACTGCTGATGAGATGAGAAAGTTTTTTTGGGTTTCTTATGTGGATGGAACTAGTAAGATTGGGCAGTATTGCATCTTACTGGTCAACCAAACCCATCAATAAAAATAATTTAGTAACAAAAATTGTCTCGCAACATATTTGAATTGTTATTGCGCCTCATTCACTTTTCAGACAATGAAACTGCTATTCCAGGGGACAGGCTCAGCAAGACAACACCTGATAGATGTTTTGCAGCTGAAATATCAAAAAATATTTTTCCCCAACGAAGATTTCATCACGAAACTCTTATTTTTTCCTTGGAGGAGCAGGCTGATATTCCAACAGTATATTCCAAATAAAGCGCACGGGTATGGAATCAAGCTGTTCAAGTTGTGTTCCAGTGAAGGATATACCTGGTTGAGCAAGATCTATTCAGGTAAATCTGAAAATTATATAAAATCTGTAGGTTTAGGTCTGCGAAGAGTTATCGCAAGGACTTCTAAATGAAGGTCACACCTTGTACGTAGACAATTTTTATACCAGCTAGCATCTGGCATTATAGTTTCTTCGTAAAAAAAAACTCACATTGTTGGTACATCACGAGCGAATAAAAAATTTATGCCCAAAGAAGTCATGTACTCAAAGCTAAATAAAGGGGAGTTGATCGCCAAGGAAGAAAAAAATGGAATTATTTTTCTAAAGTGGCGAGATGCTCCAGTAAAGGAAGACGGAAAGAAGAGGGGGAAAAAAAAACACACCACTTCCTATTCTAGCTTATAATAAGGGAAAGGCAGGCATTGATCTGTCTGATAAAAATGGGTTCGTATGCCACAATGCTAAGAAAGGGGTAAAGTGGTACTGGAAATTTTTGATAGAATATATACTCGGAATATCAGTTATCAATGCATACGTGGTATACAAGAGTGGCACGCGAAAACAAATAAAAATAAGAAGCTTTTGGGAAGAGGTAGTACTGATTTGCTAAATATAGAACGGAAAGAGAAACGTGAAAAGCCAAAATGTGGTAACACTCATATATATATATTAACTACAAAAATCGACACAAACAACAAGAAAGTTAGAAGGATGTGCATTTTTTTGTTACACAAAATTGAGAGAGGTGGAAGGAAGATCAGTTGCTTAGCAGAGAGGGGAAAAGAGTTTCAACGTATTGCTCAGACTGTATTCACAGCCTTCCATGTGTTTAGAGTGTTTCGGACAACACCATAAATCTTCATAATTTTGTAATTATAAAATTTGTAATAATAAAGAATTTTTAAATAATGACCAGTTACTCGCTTATTTGTTCTCATAGCACCATGCAAATTTCATCACATGTATCACTGGAGGCCATGCTTTTCAAAAATAATGTAAATTTCCAACAATCATCAGTGCTATACAGCCAATGCAGTTTCCACTGAAACAGTGGGTCTCGGCAATATATGTCCGACGCGGCACCTGAAAAACATAATGGTGTCAGACATATACGGCCGACACAACAGTCAACGTGTTAAGATATAACTTTCTTATAAGCTGGAGATTGCTTTCTATATTCTCATCAAAAACATTGAAGAGTAGTTTCAGACAGAGTTTTACGAAACCACACGTGATGCTTACCCAGTACTTGTGAAATCTTCCATTTTGCTCTAACTATCAGCCTCTTGGCAGAAGACATGGCAAATTTAAACAGCAAAATATGAAAACTTGAAATTTATACCATTGTGTGCTTAATTTAATTTCTGCAGCTTTTTTTTTCATTTTATTATCATTTTTATATACTGGAATCTAATTTTGACTCTCCTTGTATTATTTAATAAGCTTAATGAGTTAAGTTCCATCACATTGTTAATTTTTTTTTTTCAAACCTCTAGTACTTATTGCAGTTTAAGGCTGAGAAGACAGAAGGTACTTAACATTAGACAGGAAATACCATGTGAAGGAAAGTTGTTCCAGAAAAAAATGGAAGTTGAAGGGATAAACAACAAAGAAGAAAAGTTGATTCTGCAACTTTGAAGTTGGACAGTAAATGGATGCTGACTGGTTTTGGCATGTGTTCAGACTGGTTTGAGAGAGAGAGAATTATAGATGCCAATTGAAGGACAGTGTTTATTGAAGTATCTATAGAAAAGGCATGCAGCAGAAATAGAATGTCTGTGAGACAGAGTGACTTATAAGAGGTGGGTCATTAATTAATTAACCTAACTGTAACCTCTTTTGAATGGAGTCTAGAAGCCTGAGAGAAGATTTGGGGACACCACCCCAAACTGTGGGAACAATGGTACAACAGATTCGATTTGTACAGAGTAGTTTTTCAGAAGAAAAGTAATGTGGAAAATGGTAGAGAACCCATCTTTGCAGAAGCAGAGAAAGCAATATTTGTTTTGTGTGTGTGTGTGGTGGTGGTGGTGGTGGTTGATATTAGAGGTTTAAACTGTTTTGTTCAGGGCAATTTTCTAAAAATGGAAGGTGGAATGCAATATTCTATCACCAGAAATATTATGAATAGGATATCCAGCAAATTCTTTGCAAAAACAATAACTAAACCAAGTTCTTTAATCTTAAAGGCAGGAAATCATTTATATACACTGATGAGCCAAAACATTATGACCAGCGAGTCATTATGCAAATCGAAGCAACTGCAGGTGAACTATGGGTCGGGACATAGTATAAAAAACACCTGATACTGAGATCCGTTAATCAGTGTTGCTCTTGTTCTTCAGATGGGAAAGGCAGCAGACTTAAGTGAGTTTGACAAAAAACCCACAAACTGCCGGCTGGGTGTTGGACAACCACATCATTGATGCTTGAGGTGAGCGAAGGCTCTCCTGGATGGTATGTGGCAACAAAAGGGTGACTGTGGTGCAACTCGCTGGTAATTGGAATGCTGATGATGGGAGTAATGTGTCACAACACACAGTACATCGAACCCTGCTGAAAATGGGGCGGCGTAGCCGCAGACCGCTCCGAGTGCCCATGCTAACCACAGTTCACTGGCGGCAGCACCTACAATGGGCACGCGAGCATCGAAACTGGACCTTCAGTGATGAAGAGGGTCATCTGGTCCAATGAATCACACTTCATGTTACACCATGTGGACTTCCGGGTACGTGTGTGTCGTTTACCTGGGGAAGCGATGATGCCTGAATGCACCATGGGATGAAAACAAGCAGGTGGTGGCGGTGTTTATGCTTTGGGCAATGTTCTGCTGGGATACCTGGGGTCCAGTCATCCATGTGCTTGGCACTCTGATGTCTACCACCTATCTAAACATCATTGCTAACCAGGTACACCCTTTCGTGGCAACGAGCTTCCCCTCTGGCAGTGCCATCTTTCAGCAGGATAATGTGCCATGCCACACCACTTGGGTTGTTCGAGACTGGTTCATGAACATGAGGAAGACTTCCATGTATTGCCCTGGCCTCCAAATTCCCCAGACATCAATCCCATTGAGCATCTGTGGTTTTTGATAGAACAGCAACTCCGATCTGTGGAGTCTCAACCACGGACCTTACAGGAGTTAAAGGATCTGCTGGTTGCATGTTGGTACAGGATATCACGAAACACATTTAGAAATCTTGTAGCATCCATGTCTCACTGGGTATGAGCTGTTTTAACTGCACGTGTAGGACCAAAATCATATTAGGTAGGTGGTCATAATGTTTTGGCTCATTGGTGTATAGTTAGCAGCAAATTTCTTTGTAGAAAACCAAATGTGCACAGAAGGTCATCTCATCAGAGTCAAGTCTCTATTCCAGTTTGTTCTTATTGATAGGAGTAATGGTTAATATGAAATGTTCAGTAATATTTTTATATTGAAATTCTTTGCAGCCTGAAAGAGTGATTTGTTTTGGAATTCTGAAGAAAGGTTATTATGTGGAAAGTTAAAATTAAACTTTTACTAAGTCAATGAAGAGAAACTGTTTCTTGTGTAATCAAATATTGTGAAAAGGAAGTTGAAACAAAAATCTTAAGATTCCTCTCTTCAAACCAGTTGAACCAACTTGCAATGAATTTCCAACACACTAATCATGTATCAAATAAGAAATGAAAAGCTGAAGTATGATGAAATCTGTGACTGTTGCAATGGACTCCTGAAAAGGCTAATCTGACATTTATTTGACTTATTATATGTAATCTTCAAAAATAATCTGGTTTATACATTGGCATGACCAGTAGGTCAGAGGATTTTATAACTAATTATTTTGATAATGAATACAATCATGAAGTGTATTTAGCAGTCACATGGTCTCAACCAGGTCCACTGAGATGAGTACACTAATGCACTCTCATGCTTCCCACTCCACTAAATAGGCGTTTAGGCAATATTATGTCATTTGTTTAAAGCAGTGTATTACATAGGCAACTTGTATAGTTCTATTTTGAGTAAAACCATTGTAATATTCACTGCAGTTTAAATCAGCTAGATGGGGAAGGGGGGATGGATACTATTGTCCAATTGCTTTTACATATAAAAAGTACAATGAAACCACCCTGAATGGACACCTCTCTAAATGGAACACTTCTTGTTTTGGCCAGTTCCAGTTGATAGAAGATAACTTCAGGTTTTTATTCACCAACTGGAAAATTGCACTCTACAATACAATAGATGGCAGCATAATCACAAAACTGAAATCATGGCAGAATTTACCCATCCCAAGGAGCCGTGATGCAGCTTTGGTCCAAGAAGCTGTAGTATGTCTATATACTTGCATGTACACCAATCCTAGAAGTATATTGTAACGAGCAGCACCTGCTTCTATTGTAATTAGCATCAGCCTAGAGAGCAGGTTGCTGTGGATTTCAAAAGCTGCGGCTGGGAGACATAATGAACAATAAATACAAGTGCTGTGTTATACTTGTAAGTACACCACTGAAGTATAGTAAATAAATTTGATGAATTGAAGTGCTGATCAAGATATCAAAGGCAGATATTGTTGGGGTATCAGAGACATGGTGTCACACAGATAAAAGCAGTGCAGAATTGGAATTTGGGGAGAACAGAAAGGACAGACAAGGTAGGAAGGGAGTAAGGATTGTGGACAACCACGCATCCAGTTGACATGGGTGGACAGTGCAATGTTCAGTCTGTTTGGTGTGACATAAACACTGGTAAAGGGAAAATGAGAGTAAGAGTGTGTTATAGGCCTAATGACTCTGATGAGTACAACGAACAGTTGTCCCAAGAAATAGAGTAGGCCAGTAAACCTGGCCTACTCCATTACAAGACATAAGAATGTCTTGTAATGGAGAATTTTAACTTTAGAGTTATTTTTTTTTTTGTGAACCCCAAACACGAGAGGTATTAGAACCTATAGTACTTAGTACCGTGCTTGGGTTGGAGGTTGAGAAGACGAAAGAAGATATTTGTTGACATTGGACTTGAACTTCTGTAGATTGTAATTTTCAGGAAATACGTATGAAGGAAGGTTGTTCCAAAAAACGGCAGTTGAATGAATAAATGAGGAAGATGAAAAGTTGGTTCTGTGGGTTTGAAGTTGGACAGTAAATGGACGTTGGCTGGTGGCGGCATGTGTTCGGACTGTTTTGAAAGAGAGAGCGGGAATTATAGAAGCCAATTCAGAAGAACAGTGCCCAAGGAAGTATCTGTAGAAGAGGCATGCAGCAGAAACAGTATGTCTATGAGAAAGCGAGTGGAGAAACTCTGTTAGGGATGAATCATTAATTAACCTAACTGCCCTCTTCTGAATGGAATCAAGAAGCCTGAGAGAGGTTTTGGGGGCACCACCCCAGACGTGGGAACAATATTTCATGGCAGGGTGGATTTGCGATTTATACAGAGTGAGCAGCTGTTTGGAGGAAAAGTTAACGCCGAGAGCGAAAGAGAAAACCAAGTTTTTTAGATGCAGAGGAAGCAATATTTGTAATGTGCTTGTGCCAAGAGAGATTAGAAGTCAGGATAATCCCCAAAAGAGATATATCATTTTGGCTAGAAATCGGAGTGTCACTAAAGATAAGCATAGGAGCAGAAGAATCCTTTTTGCGAGATATAAGACAAGACTGAGTTTTAGAAGGATTGAAATCAACTAAGTTGTCTTTGCCCCACTGGAGAATTACCTGAAGATCGGCATTTAAGGAAATGGTAGCAGATTTTCGAGAAGTTGAAGCTGATTGAGCAGGACAAGGTTTCTCAAAATGGAAAGTGGAATGCAATGTGCTATCATTGGCAAAACTATGGATAGGATTTCCAGTCAATGGAAGAAGGTCATTAATATACAAGAGGGAAAGAGTAGGGGAAAGAACTGAACCTTGGGAGACACTGGCATTAGTGGAGAAGTTAGAAGACAGAGAGCCATCTACCATCACCCTCAGTGAGCGATCAGGAAGAAAACTGGATAACCAATTACTAAAAACAGTTGGCAGACCATAAGACGGAAGCTTGTTTAGAAGACCTTTATGCCAAACACGATCAAAAGCCTTAGAGATGTCAAGAGCAACTACTTGTGTTTCACCAAACCTTTCCATTGAATTAGTCCATAAATGGGTAACATAAGCCAGAATATCACCAGTGGATCGACACTGATGGAATCCATACTGGCGATCGTTGAGCAGACGGAAGGTTTCTAGGTAGTTTAAGAGTTGGCGGTTAATTGATTTCTCCATTACTTTAGAAAGAGTAGAAGTAATTGCAATGGGATGATAATTGGATGGGAGGGATTTGTCACCCTTTTTAGGAACTGGCTGGATATGAGCAAATTTCCAAGCAGAAGGAAAAACACCTTTGGAATAAGAAAGTGAAAAAGGGCGGCAAAGGATAGGAGTAAGTTCAGGAGCACAGGTTTTGAGAACAAGTGGAGAAATATCATCAGGACCTGGAGCTTTCTTAGCATCAAGATTCATCAAAATCCTTCTGATATCCTTTTGACGGAAGACCACAGGAGGCATTGAATGGAGCGTGTTGGGAATGGTGGGAGGTGTTTTATCAGGATCATTAGTACATGAGCTGGAAGGAAAATGGGATGCTAGCAGGTCAGCTTTATCCTTGGCTGAAGTGACAACAGAACCATCTGGTTTGGACAGAGGTGGGAGCAGAGATGGGCAAAAGTTGCGGCCAATAGCTTTGGCAAGAGACCAGAATGCTCGGCTACCATTAGGGCAAGAAGCAAGTTTTCTACTCTTGGCCTTTTCAAACTGTAGTTTGGACTGATTAATAACTGCTTTACAACTGTTTCGAGCTTTGGTGTAAACAGAAAATGAAACTGAAGAATTAGAAACAAGCCAATTACGATATGCAACATTCTTCTCTTGAACAGCCTTAGCACATTTATTGGAAAACCAAGGTTTAGATAAAGGACGAGATTTTAAAGTAGAGTGTGGGGTAAAGGATTCCATTCCTGCAAAAATAATTTCACTGGCACGATCTGAGGAAACGTTGACATCAGAAGTTTTGAAACACTAATCCGACCAAGGAAAAGAAGAAAAGAAGTCTCGCAGGTCATCCCATTTAGCATTCTTGTAATGCCAAACAACACGAGGTTGGGAATAGCCATGAGATAACGGTTTCATTGGAGAAGAGACAATCACCAAGTTGTGATCTGAATTGCCTAAAGGTCCTCTCACTTCGACCGTGTACTTAGAAGGGTTGTTTGTGAGAAAAAGATCAAGCGTATTGGCTGTATGATTAGGATTGTCCTGTATTCTTGTAGATAAATGAAAAATCTGTGCTATGTTATTAGTAATTGCAAAAGCCTCAGCATCTCGACCTGCTGATTTGGTGTGACTAGAAAACGGAAGTCAGCTGGAGTTGTGAACATTAAAATCACCAAGGAAAATTACCTCCTGTTAGGAAAGTTGGACTGGAGAAGGTCAAGTTGCAAAGAGAGGAAGTCAAAGAGCTCCAAGTGATTAGTGGAGTTGGGAGAACGGTAGAGACAACACTTGAATTTGACACAATGAGGTAGAGAGATTTTATGCCAGAGAAGATCAAAGAGAGGAGATTCCAAATTGCCAAGTCTCTGACAGGGAATATCAGAACGGACATATGCACAAGTACCACCTTTGAGGCGAAAGGAATCATACAGCGAATAATTTGGGCATCTGAGATTAGCAGTAGTTGAATCAACCGATAACTGAGATTCTGTCAGAAAAAGTACATGGGGTTTGGCAGACGGCAAGTGGAAATGGACATCGTTGAGATTAGAATTGAGACCACGTATATTTGTGAAATGAATTAGGAAGTGTTTGGGAGGTTTAGATCTTTTCGCACATAAGCTTGCTCTATTAGTTTGACAATTCATGGTATATTCAATAGTAAGAAAAAGTGGGTGGGACATGCTGTATGAAGTAATAAAATTTTTGGATATGTCATACACATGGTAAGAATATACCCAGATCCTGGACATAATGTGGCCTCGGCAATGCTCCCCGCATACACACTACTCGGACTCCCTCCAGTCACTATCTGGCAGAGTAGAGGTAGCAAGATTATACACTAGCTGATCCGGAAGCCTCGTAGAGAGTTACCAATAGGTTCGGTCCGGCGTACTAACTAGCGGCTGGCCTGCGAACACCGTTTTAGAGCTGTACCCTTGAAATGTAAGGAATATTGGATCTCGCCACGACGTCATCATAACCTCAAAAGTCATCAATCGTACTGCATGATGGAAGAGATAGGGAAGGGCTGACCGGAACTTAGCTCTAGAGACTAAACATGGGTTCCACCACTTCAAGCCTCCAATAAGCAAAGTGGTGGTATTTCACCGGTTGATGAGAGTCATCTACCACCTAGTACTGCCTGGTAACATAGAGGGGCAGCGTTCCTCCATGTGGTGTGGGCGCCACACCTTGACCCCAGCTTACGTTGGTTCACACCTGGGTGGACACTCACCATGTACTTGTGCATGGAGGTTATAGCTAGGATTACTAACAGCCCACCATTGTTAAGGTGCAAGCAGAGGATTTGGCTGTCACAGACCGTCCAGACTTCGCTGAAATTGGGTCCACTTGACTTGAGTGTCAACCAAATATCAGTTCCATCAGCGTTTTAGACTCCCAGGTAGCCAGTACACCTTGTCTGGTATATCTGAGAGAATGTCTGTGACAACCTCAAGGACCCTGAATATTGAATGGAACCTATGGTTTGTTCACTCGCATGCTATCAAGACTTTTGTCCATTTATTGGAGGATTGTTTTCTACATCAACATGTTTGAGAGGCAACCAGAGGGAGTAACACTCTTGATTTAATTATCAACAGTGACTATTCATGCATTAAGAATTTGCAGATAAAGGAACCACTAGGTGACAGTGATCACAGTGTACTGATGTGGGGTTTACTTAGAGATGTAACTACCATCAAGGATAATGGGAAGGATTTTTGCTTTCATAAAGGTGATTACAGTGGTCTCAGACAGTTTTTAAATTCTATAGAGTGGGATCAACTGATGATGTTACAGACGGTGAATTCCAAATGGGAAGCCTTCATGGACTTAATCTTTGAGGCTACTAGGCTTTTTATACCAGCTAAGAAATACTGTTCAAGTTTCAAGCCTAAATGGATGTCAGATGAATTAATGACACTCGTGGCAGAGAAGAAAAATGCATGGGATGCATATATATCGTGCAACACAGAAGTCTACGGGAGATGTAAGTCACAGAGGAGGTTAGGCAGGCAAAGGCAGATTACGAGAAATCTTTGGCAAAGGATGCAAAGAAAAACAGCAAAGAGTTCTTTACTAATGTAAACTCTAGAAGGAAGGGGATGAATCAGATTAGTCCACTTAACATAGATGGTTCGCCTATTGATGATCCTACTCAAGTAGCTGATAAACTGAATGAGTATTTTGCATCTACATTCTCACATGAGGAGTTATTCAAGAAGGGGAATGCCAGACATTTATCAAACTAACACAGAGTTAAGTGATTTTGTAATCACTGAGAGCAAAATGGAGGAGAAATTGAAGTCAAACATAAAAAAGGCACCCAGGGTTGATGGAATCTATCCAGTTATATTGAAGGAGGCAGCGAGGGAAGTTAGCAAACACTTGACCATAATTATGGAGCATCCTTTGATTCAGGGGAGGTCCCCATGGACAAGAGATGTGCAAATGTATCTCCAATTCACAAAGCGGGTTCAAAGGGTGACACAAATAATATTAGACTTGTTAGTTTAACTTCTGTTCCAGGGAAAATAATGGAGTCATTGGTTAAAGAGGTGATACAGGATCACCTAGACAAGACTGCAGTAATAGTTCAGACACAGCATGGGTTTGTTAAGGGGAAGTCTTGTCTGACCAATCTGATTGGATATTATGATGTGGTTACAAAGGAAATGGATGCAAAAAATAATTTTGATATCATATACTTGGATTTCAGGAAAGCTTTTGACACTGTTGCACATGGAAGACTGCTGCAATGGATAAAGGGATGGTTGGGTGGGAGATGGCAGAGAGTGGTAATAAATGGACACTGCCCTAAGTGGAATAAAGGGCCCATTGTTGTTTACCATATTTATCAATGATATCGATTATGGTATATTAGGCCTAATGTCCAAGTTTGGAGATGATACAAAGGTTGGCAGGGTTGTTAATGACACTAAAGACAGTATGCTACTGCAACAGGATCTGGAACAATTAGGCAGATGGGCTGAGAAGTTGCAACTGAAGTTTAACCTTGACAAATGCAAAGTACTGTGTATGGGTAGCAGTAACCCAAGAGAAACATACCAACTATGTGATAGTGCACTCAGGGAGGCAGAAAATGAAAAAGACCTGTGAGTAATTGTGCAGTCAGAGATGAAGTTTTCTGAGCAGTGTAGATAGGTGCAAGAGCAGGTCATGGAGTTTTGTCAATGATATATAGGAATTGTGCTAGCAGAGACAAGGAGATGATTATACCTTTATATAAGGGAATGGTCAGGTCACGCCTTGAGTACTGCGTACTGGTCTGAAGGCATAATTTTAGGAAGGATGTAGAGTTGCTAGAACAAGTACAGAGAAGGATAACAAGACTGGTGGGAGGAACAAAGGGATGCACTTATGAAGAAAGGCTTAAGTTCTGCAAGTTGCAGCATCTGGAGACTAGGCACCTGCGAGGTGATCTGATTGAGGTTTATAAGGCCATGAATTGTTTGAGCAGGCTCAATGCTGATGGGATACTTCTGCTTGCTCAGACTAAGAACCTGAGGGGGCATGAATTCAAATTAAGGAAAGACGGTTGTAGAATAGACAAATAGATAACATTATAACATAAAGTAAAAATATGCAATGATGTATTTTAATTGAATTTTTCTCACTTTTGCCGAAGAAAGTCATCAATAATTTTATCATATTTTATGTTTTGTGCAGCATGATTTTCAGCAGATATAATTGATACGTTGGTTAATCGGTCTTGATCTAAGGTTATTTTTAATCAAATTAAGTTTACTGAAGTACTTTTCACAAGAAGTTACTGTTACAGGCAGGGTAAAAAAAAAAAAATTTGTAATGCTATTTCTATGTTTGGACAAGATTCTATTTGACAATACAGCAGGCCCCCGTTATAACGCGGTTCACTTTATGCTGATTCGCTATAATGCTGTTCTTATATTATAACCCGTATCTGACTATAACGCTATCACAGATCACTATAACGCTCTTTTACAGATTGAATTTTTGACATATTTAACGAAATCGTTTCATTTGATGGAGTCGATAGCTTGAAAATGAATAGCAAAACAGCATTAAAACGTTTCCCACGCCGACTTGAGAAATTTTCCCACGCTCAGTGAAATTTTCTCGCACGCTAATTTAGTTTCAGTACAGTGACTTGTTACGTAGTTCCGAGATCAACATTTTAAAAAATGATCAAGTATATTGCTTGTAATACTTGCGTTATATGCATTTATCCGAAGTCTAGTCATCACTCAGTAGAGTATTAGACATCGTGCGTAACGGAAAGTTTACTTGAACATTGTATCGTAATTAATTCAACCAACGCAGTTACATTTTCGAAGAGCTAATAATCACTGATAGGAATGAAAATGCAACAACGTCTGGGCACAGTACGAAGACTATAAATGTAAGAAAAAGACTGAATTTGAAAATTAAATTAGACGTTTTGAAGCGAATCGATTCCGGTCAACGACAAACGGATGTGTGCCATAATTTAGGACTTGCAACTTTAACTGTAAGAACAATTATAAAAAAATAAAGAATTAATTTTTGCAGCGGGAAAGATAGCTGTTCCACTGCAAGCAACTAGGACTAGGCCGGCTATTAGGATTGAAATGGAAAGACTTTAATTTTATTGAAGATAATATTCCAATGCAGAATTCAGTTAAGTTAAATATTAAAAAAAAAAAAAAAAAAAAAAAAAAAAAAGAGAGAGAAAGAGATTAGCCAATATGATGATCTGCAGAAAACTCTCCTAAAAAAAAAAAAAAAAAAATGTGGAACCATTTAAAACTAGTAAGGGCTGGTTGAATAGATTTAAAATCCAGGGAGAAGCCGCAAGTGCAGATCAAGGAGCCGAAACTTTCAAAAAAGAACTTGTTGAAATTGTTGAAGAGGGGTATTATGTGTTATACTTCTCAACAAGTTTTTAACATAGCTGAAGCAGGACTTTTGTGGAAACGAATGCCTAAAAGAAGTTTCATATTGAAAGAAGAAAAAAACATGCCAGGTTTCAAAGCGGCGAAGGATCGGTTGACTTTATTGTTGGTTGTAACGCTGCGGGGGGATTTAAAATTAATACCCCTTTTAGTTTATTTGGAAGAGGGCCAAAGTTCAACTCAAAATCCACACATTTGTCATGATTAAATTCATCAATTAAATTAAATTCATTATTTTAATTATAATTTTAAATTTACTTTTGATATGCAAGTAGTTACCACATAATTATACGTATGCAATGCAGAATATTTTATATGTGCAAATATTTGAATATTAAATATTTTGACAGACATTTGTGCATCTTTTCACTACCGTTTATTCTTGATTAGGAAATATCCTATGGCACCGACCGCAGCTCATAAATACATATGTTACCTTATGGGAAAGCGGCGCTCGCTTAGCGCGGATTCACTTAGCGCTCTGTTTTTCCGGAACGAATGATCAACGTCAAGCGGGTGTCACCTGTACTCATTAATGAATTGGAGAAGTTATAAAGGGGTTATCCTGCAGAATTGATAATACATGATATTTGAAACTTTCAATATCTGCTGAAATATGATTTGTACATCGATCTTAAAAAAAGATGTTTGCTCTAATGCTCAAGTATACTCTATTTTCAGGAACATTTTCTTCACAGTGTTTCAAAATCTGCCAACATTTCTCATGTTCGAAAAGTTTATATGTAATATCTTAGTTGCCATCATTTCCCCTTGAAATCACTACTCTCACTAGTTCTTTGAATACCATCTGAAATGTTGGAATCGCTCAGATATTCAGCTACTATGAGCATGTAAACATACACAGGAGGGAGAGAGAAATTTACTGGCAGCCATGGATTACTCACTTCTGCAAAAAACAGATGACTGCTTGTCAGAGTAAAGGGAAACCACAACCAGATTGAGCAGAGGCAATTATCCTGAAAAAGGACTCCGAGGTTGGGAAAATTCATATTTTAGCATTAAATCAGATCACACACCAACCATAAGAGTAAGTATTTACTGTAACTAAAATATTTACATATTAAAATAAAATAAAATAAATAAATATTTACAAAAACTGCTATTATATTAAATTAAATTATATACATATAAAACATTAAAACTGTGATAAAATCCTTGAGATAAAATACACTAAAATAAACCGGATTAAAAGCGATAAAAATCTCTGGAGCTTTCGGAGGCATCCGCCTCCTTCAGCAGTAACAAAACTTCCTGCAGCACGTCCATATATAACAGGCTCACGGTACCTATACACGTGGTGCAGTCGGCGCATGGTCTGAACTGGAAGCGGAAATAGCTCGGGAACGTGTTAAGCAAAACCGTTCATCCGTACTTAGGATGATAGTTTCAAACAGAGGATGCATACGCATACCTCTGTCCCTATTCATAATATTGTGGTCGGATGAACATATTCGTAGGCTCTCGAGCCATTTACAGTTCCAGAATCCATGCGCTCGATCCATGATAACCGCATCCTGTGGGGAAATTTGATGCTGCTTCTCCCAAAAATGCTCGGTGACAGCAGACTTATTGTAATCAATAAGTTGTCTGCTGTGCCTGTGTAATCAATAAGTTGTCTTATTGTCTGCTGTGGCCGAGCATTTTTGGGAGAAGCAGCATCAAATTTCCCCACAGGATGCGGTTATCGTGGATCGAGCGCATGGGTTCTGGAACCGTAAATGGCTCGAGAGCCTACGAATATGTTTATCCGACCACAATATTATGAATAGGGACAGAGGTATGCGTATGCATCCTCTGTTTGAAACTATGATCCAAGTACGGATGAACGGTTTTGCTTAACACGTTCCCGAGCTATTTCCGCTTCCAGTTCAGACCATGCGCCGACTGCAAAACGTGTATAGGTACCGTGAGCCTGTTATATATAGACGTGCTGCAGGAAGTTTTGTTACTGCTGAAGGAGGCGGATGCCTCCGAAAGCTCCAGAGATTTTTATCGCTTTTAATCCGGTTTATTTTAGTGTATTTTATCTCAAGGATTTTATCACAGTTTTAATGTTTTATATGTATATAATTTAATTTAATATAATAGCAGTTTTTGTAAATATTTATTTATTTTATTTTATTTTAATATGTAAATATTTTAGTTACAGTAAATACTTATGGTTGGTGTGTGATCTGATTTAATGCTAAAACAGAGGCAATTATCTGTGTCAGGAATATGCCTTAATCTTCTGACTGGCTATGGAAAGCAGTTGACTAGTGCAATTTCTTGGTATGTGGAATAGGTGGCTGCATAGGTTTTATGGGTACCACTTATGTTGTGGAACAGTAATACCTTTAATTGCACTTTCTAATTGCCTATAAAGTCCAGCGTTGAGAACAATGTGCACAAAGTAAAATCTCTCATAATCCATTGTTATGTGGAAATTTTCTTTGTTCTATAGCAATTATTTTAAATGTAATTACCAAGATGAATTCAAAAAAAATTCACTATAAGGAAGTTTGTTAAACAGAGGTCGAACTGTAATGAAATCAGAAATTAAGCAATTTTAAAATACGTAACTGGTTGAGTGTGCCCAGGGTATAGGCCCTGCTTGCCTCACCGTAGTTCAGCTCTGATATTGTATGTTTATTTGCATCTTTTGTCATAGAACATCTCATAGTTGTGCTTAATACAGGTGCGTTGTTCAGAAATATATTTCCCCATAACAACAAAAAAAAAAAAATAATAATAATAATAAAAACATGTTTGTGGAAGAACAAAAACGAGTCATTGTCAGTGAAATTATACATATAGGGAAAGAAGAGGATGGCTCTGAAAAATGGGTCATTTTTGATTGCCACAGATGGCAGTAATCAGGCAGCTGTATCCCATCATATTGTGTATACACATTGGTTGTGTTTGGATAAATCTGTAACTAGACTGCTAGCATAGCAACAGCTTTTGGAAGGTCTATTTAAAGAAGAGGTTAGAAAAGTCATATGAGCACTTTTGAGAGTCATCAAATTGAAAAGTACAACAACCAGTCACTGTTGAGTGGAACTGACTCGTATTTATGATTTATAGTTTTGAAAAAGAGCAAATTGATGAACTCAAGCAAAAGATCTTTTGAATTGCAAACATTTGATGAAAACAATCCTAAACAAGAGACAAGGAAGTTATAATTTTAGGCAGATATCTTTACATTTGTGCAGAAAGCAATATGCTTGTTTCGTTTAGATGTTATGCCAACATGTTGAGAAAACCAAACATACAGGTTAGGACATTGAAACTGGCAATTTTAAAAATTGGTTTTCTGGGTACTAGTCTGTGGTGGAGAGGATTGTGCTACCTGAAGTGCTGTTGTCCACATCATGCCATTTAGTGAACATGGAATGGTGCACAATGTGCTTTTGCCATCAAGGCACTTTACAAAAACAACAATAGTTATTAGGCTGCTTGACTTTTATTTTGCATTCACTTTAAGCTTAAGTACCATGATCCTATACTGTCTGCTCGTGCCATTAAAGCATAGTTATTTAATTTTGAAGAAACTGATTCTACTCTCCAAAAAGCCTCTGAATAGGATAAGAAGTGCTTGTACATTGCAGCTGTCAGGACTGTTCTCATATGGAGGCCCTCGTGGGTAGAATGCTGTCTTCCCCACACTGGGTGGAAAAGACCTGAGTTCAAGACATGAGGAATTTTTATGGATCTTTTCACAATGTGGCTGAGTTATTCTGTTTTGGTTGAGAGTAATATGGTTTTTTCTCCCAGAAACTCGGGTTTTTTTGTACAGCACACAGAAAATCAACCACAGAGCACATGCAACTTATACCGAGCAATGTGGCTTTAGCTGCTGATGCTCCTGAAACCCTCTCAAAACAACAACTCATATGGAGTCCAAAGCATTCTGTGTGTTGGCATATACTTTCATTTGAAATGTTTGTCAACAAATGTTAACTGAAATGGATCACGATGAAGACTTTATTCACAATATGTGAATGTCTGATGAAGCTCACTTTCATCTAAAGATTTGTGAATAAACAGTGTTTGTTATTGTTTGGAATAAAATTCTCGCCAGTTTCCATCAGCAACCAGATCTGTTATCATGTGACTTCTTTTTTTAATGTGGTACTTAAAAAGCAAGGTGTAGAGCGGAAGAATTGTTGGAATTTCTTTGGAGATGTTATGGCGCACTGTGAGAAATGTGGAAAATTACAAGAATGCCTAAGCAGAGACAGGATCATCTTGAGGATATATTTTTCACAAAATAAACAGCGTTCTATGTACTTCAAGAATGCATATTTGTAATTTGGCAAATACAAATGCTTTGTTTAATTAGTGAGTTTTTAAGATCACCTGTTTCTCTGCCTTACCCTGTATTTTTTCACATTCATGTACTGAGGTCATTACTTCTAGATGCATTGAAGAATATTATACGTAAGTTCATTATACCAACCAATTTTAACTCTCATTTCCATAACAAACTAAACCAGAATGATGATTATGACTTAGCCATAAGCATTTCTAACAGGGTTGTAAAGAGTCTAAAACAAAAGATTATGTTCATTTTTCAGTAAGGAAATGCTTTATTGCAAATTCCTATTGAAAAATTGCCAAGGTAGCATAAATTTCATCAATTGGCTATGCATCACTTTTAAATTTGAAATTTTTTGTGGACAACTTTTCAATACTTCTTGGTGTCATTAAAGAAAAAGATATAGATGTTTTGCAGGATCAGTTTTGTCAGTTAACACTGTGAGGCCCTGCTAAATATTGTTTTTTTTGGCTGATGCTATATAAGCTTGCTTACAACACACTCTGATTTTATCGACATACTGTGCTGTGGAGAAATTTCTTACACCTAATAACAAAGGGTATTAAGTTTCATTTTAACTACCATGATACGTAAAGCAAGGAGAAAAACAACAGGTGGCTGAAAGTCACTCACTAAGCCTCCTCATTCACAGGATTAGTATGCTGTGAAAATAGTGGAAAGCCTAGTATCCTTGATCTGTCTATAGTTCTTCTTACTTTAGTCTTTCAGCTGATGGACTGTAAGACTAGTTAAAATGGCTGTTATCTACAGAGTCCTTGATTGGGAACTGAAATCTGCAAAAGCAAGCATACCCCAACTCAATCTTATCATTTTAATAATTCCCCGGCAATGCTAAGTATCAGATAATATATTTAATTAGGCATTGGGGGGGGATGAGGATTCAGATCTTTCTGGTGAAGCTTTGGAAATGCTCCTAACCGCAAAGTCCAAACAGCTGTGTTTGTTATAAACAAAACTGACATGTTTCTGAAGAGGTGCAGTCTGTAGCAGTATCTTTCTTGATAGTTAAGATTGGTTGTTGTCTAACAGATAATCCAAAGAAAAATCCTAGGTAAGTTAATGTTTAAAGCATACTGTAGTAGTACAGTCCTATGACTATACTTTAATATAAAATCATTGTATTTTCAGTGGAATTTTATTTCTAGTGCAGTGTGGACATTAGAGAAATTTATCCCCCCCCCTCAATAAACTGATGTATTTTTACACATATCCTCCTGTTTTCTTCCTGCTTGCAATTGTCTAATCTCCAGCTTTTTAAATGTCAGAAGTTGGCAGCTATGGTGTGATGCCTCATACTGTCATTGGGCACCACATGGTTTTCTGACCCTTCCAAAATGTGTAGCATAATATAGCAGGCCCCCGTTATAATGTGGTTCGCTTTACCCTGATTCGCTATAACGCTGTTCTTATATTATAACCCATATCTGACTATAACGCTCTTTTACAGATTGCATTTTTGGCATATTTAACGAAATCGTTTCATTTGATGGAATCAATAGCTTGAAAATGAATAGCAAAACAGATTAAAACTTTTCCCACGCTCAGTGAAATTTTCTCGCACGCTAATTTAATTGCAGTACAGTTACTTGTTACATAGTTCTGAGATCAACATTTTAAAAAATGATCAAGTATATTGCTTGTAATATTTGCATTATATGCATTTATCCAAAGTCTAGTCATCACTCAATACAGTATTAGACATTGTGCGTAATGGACAGTTTACTTGAACATTGTATCGTAATTAATGCAACCAACGCAGTTACATTTTCGAAGAGTTAATAATGGCCGATAAGAATTAAAAAGCAACAACGTCCAGGCGCAGTACGAACACTATAAATGTAAGAAAAGGACTGAATTTTAAAATTAAATTAGATGTTTTGAAGCGAATCGATTCCAGTCAACGACAAGTGGATGTGTGCCCTAATTTAGGACTTGCAACTTTAACTGTAAAAACAATTATAAAAAAATAAAGAATTAATTTTAGCAGCAGGAAAGATAGCTGTTCCACTGCAAGCAACTAGGGCTAGGCCGGCTATTAGGATTGAAATGGAAAGACTTTAACTAATTTTATTAAAGATAATATGCAATGCAGAATTCAGTTAAATTAAATATTATAAAAAAGAGAGAGAGAGAGAGAGAAAGAAAGAAAGAAAAAAGAGATTATCCAATATGACGATCTGAAGAAAACTCACCAAAAAAAAAAAAAAAAAAAGTGGAACCATTTAAAACTGGTAAGGGCTGGTTGAATAGATTTAAAATCCAGGGGGAAAAGCTGCAAGTGCAGATCAAGGAGCCGAAACTTTCAAAATTATTGAAGAGGGGTATTATGTGTTATACTTCTCAACAAGTTTTTAACATAGACGAAGCAGGACTTTTGTGGAAATGAATGCCTAAAAGAATTTTCATATTAAAAGAAGAAAAAACATGCCAGGTTTCAAAGCGGCGAAGGATCGGTTGATTTTATTGTTGGGTGGTAACGCTGCGGGGGGATTTAAAATTAATATCCCCTTTTAGTTTATTTGGAAGAGGGCCAAAGTTCAACCCAAAATCGACACATTTTTCATGATTAAATTCATGATTTTAATTGGAATTTTAAGTTTAATTTTGATACGTAAGTAATGGAGAATATTTTATATGTACAAATATTTGAATATTAAATATTTTGACCGAAATTTGTATATCTTTTCACTACCGTTTATTATTGATTAGGAAATATCCTATGGCACCGACCGCAACTCACAAATACATATGTTACCTTATGGGAATGCGGTGCTTGCTTAGCGCTCTGTTTTTCCGGAACGAATTATCAGCATTAAGCGGGGGTCACCTGTATATGATGTGGTCTGTTTTAAATAAACAAAATGTTAGTCTTTGTGGATCTTTTGGTTTTTTTTTTTTTTTTTTTTAATATAAATACAAAGAAATTTTATTTAAAATTTAGCTGTTAATAAGCAGTGGATGTTATGAACAGTAAAAGTTTTTCTGATTTCAGGTATGACCAATGCTGAGGTTTTACATCAAGTTGAGCATGGATATCGTATGCCCTGTCCACCTGGGTGTCCTCCTGCACTTTATGATATTATGTTAGAATGCTGGCATAAAGATCTAATGAAAAGACCAACATTTGAAACACTACAATGGAAGTTGGAGGACTTCTTTACGTTAGAGGGGTCTGAGTATAAAGAAGCTTCTATTGCATATTGAAATTTTTGCAGAATTAGTTTCAAAATAAGGAACAAACTTTTTTTTTTTTAATCAGAGGTGAGATGCCAGTACCACGAGCATTGTATTAGAACTTTCTCCTCAGGGTTTTGGGATTTAATTTAATTTCTTTTTGTGTTAAATATTATGTACTATAAATATTTAAAACTATTTCATTCGCAGTTGCAAAATTTTATAAAAATGTCAAGTATTTGTTGTGCTGATTGGTTGTATTTAGCTGTAAAAAGAAATGGGCTTTTGACTTAACTTAGTGACAGTTAAATCTGAACACTGCAGTATTTCATATACAGTGCAAAAAAAATTTTTTTTTTTTATATATTATTATTTTATTATTATATTTTTTTTCCCCAGAAAAGTTTCAATTTTAATCTCTTAACTTAAAATATATTTTTGTTACCTCTAGAATACAAAGTTTTTAGGATGTATTATTGTAGTTTCAAGTTCATTTTGTTCTACATATTTAAATTCAACTTTCATTATGGAATGACTATGCTAATTCTGAATATAAGCAGTTTAATTTATTTTTTGAATTTTATTAAAACAGCTATAACTGGATATTAATTTGCATCATGACTCTTGCTAAATGTTTACTCTTATATAAAAGCAGAAAAAAATTTTTTTCACTGAAATATATTTAAAAACTGCCCTTTCTGCTCTATATACAAAGAATAGCTATGAAAGCCTGCTTCTTACAAAACTGGCTTACTATTTTCGTTAGACTGAGATTGTATACAAACATTTTTCCAAATACCTTGCCATATACAAGGGTCCACTATACCAGGTGTTTGCCTTACTTGTAACGTAGCTGGCAAGCTGTAGTAAATTAGTTGTCACGTTTTCTGCTTTATTGATAAGCACTTGTCAGCATAGAGGCCTTCAAATTTAAGCTAAAGTTGTCAATTTTTGTATAGAACTATAGTGACAATTTTGTTTTGTCTATGTGAAAGTTTAAATTATTCTTTATACATGCTTCTTGTTTACAAACTGTTATGTCAACTAAGTGTACGATTAAATTTCTCTCAAGAATTGTGAGTTCTAATTGTTTTGTTTATTGATATTTTTTAAATCATTCTAAACTTTCCATTGAATTTGTTAAATAAATGTACCATGCCTCATTTCATACCAATCATGTGGAATTTGATATTTTATATTCAAATAAAATACTGAAAGTAGATTGTTTTTTTTTTTATTACTTAACTAAAAAGAAATATAAAACAATCAAATGGAAATGAGTCTTATCCATTATATTCTGTGATGTGTGACCTAACAACAAACCTAAAACCAAATTTTATATTTTTTGTTGTAATTTTTTTTTTCTGCATTTCCCACAAGCCCATTTTGTTAGGTCTTTGGCCTAACAGGTGCACATTAGATTTTAATAATGGATTTTTCTCCATGGAAAAAGCTGGCAATTAATATTCTTGACCTTTTCGAGATGCATTATGGCTACAGAAGCTGATGTGCCAACAACTAACAAACACCAACAACCCTTTCGGGAGTGAGTTATTTTCTACATGTGCTCAGTGAAGTCTGTTTTCTGCTAGGAGTAAAATCATCAAAAATCATGTAATATCCTTAAAAAACATGTATATTAATCAACTTTTGGATCTAAATTTGAGAGAATTTTAGCTTTTGAGTCTAACAGGTGCAATCTTCTCCTCCTCCAATTTTCAAAGTTTTTATTTGCTTCTATTATAAACTGTCTGCTATTACCTGGAAACAGATAAGAGATGGCAGTGCTCATAGGAAGAATTTTAGACATTCTGTAAATATCGAGATGCTTTATATGAAATGATCATAAAAACAAATATTTTAAAAAACATATACAGTTATCCCCCCTGATATAGCATGGTTCACTCAGTGCTTTATATTTTTTTCATACCCTCCCTCGGAGTTGTGTTCTGCTCCCCCAGAATAGCACTGTTCATCCCAAATGCCTTGGGAGAAATTGTCCATGAATGGAGGTTTGTGTGCCTGATAAGTCTCATCAAAAAATACTTTGTCCTTCAGTTCCAATCAGCTGTAATTCACAATGCATACCTTCAAAGGTATGTTATTTGATTTTGCTATTGAAAATTTAGTTTCAATTGATACTTTAATTGACAAGAAAATGTCTGAATAGTCAGCCAAACTGGAAATGCTGCAAAACATTCCAATTTACAATAAGGAGAAACTTTGAATGTGCCTATTGTTCCAAGTTACTTTTCCCATGCCCCTGCGTAATTTGTGTTAATTTTTTGTATTTGTGGTACAAGTTTCTTTAGTTTGTGGCTGTAAAACACTATGGTCATTCAAATGCCGTAAAGGGAGAAAAGAAATTGAAGTGTTTTTCTAGCAGACACACTCTATACATTCTCTTGCCCAGTGTTTGGGAAATAGAGCACCTAGACTGCTGTGCATTCCAGTGATTTTGGTTTTACGTTTGCAAGATATTCTAGTTCACTACAAGTAATTTCAACTCCTCACCTTTAGACTGGACTCAAAGCAAACAGTTACATTAGCTGGTGGAAATGATAGTTGGACTGACAACTATCATTATCAAACAAAGCACCCATGAAAGTTTTTTCTTTGCATGGGTGCTTTTAGTGCACGTTTTACTATGGATATAGCAGCTCTTTTGAATTCTCTTCTAAATTTTGTAAATAATTTGCTTGTATTTTTACTTGTGTGAATTTTAGGATAATTTTTTAGGATGCAATTTTTTTAAAAAATCTGTTTTCTGTTGGAAATATCTTATTAAGGTAACTTCGCATAAGTTGAAATGTTCACCTAATGGGGATTGTACGCCTTTGAAATAGAACAATGAATTATTAACTGAGGCATTTGTCTGACACATTTTAGCAGTTATGAAACATCAAAAAGCTAGATTTTGATACATGACATAGTGTAAAAAATATGAAGGTTCTTGAAACTTTATTAGACAGTTGGACAGACAACTTGAGTAGTCGAGTTGATGATGTGAAACAGACTGTCGTAGGGCCATTAGAAAAGTTTGCTATTACAAACTAAATTGGAAATTCTAAAAAAAGAGTGGATTTTGGAGAGTGCCAGACTGTTCTGTGCAAAATATTAATTTTTACCATCAGAACCATAATAAAGAATAAGCAAAAAATCTTGATTGTGGTAAGGTATCAAACTCCTTTAAGTGCAATGAAATCAATCTAGACCTTCAGTCATGATTGAAATGGGAAGATTATTAAATCTGTTTATAGAGGACAAATGCACAGTGTAGAATTCAAATGCTAGTAAAGGTTGTTTGATAGGTTCCATAGGCATTGCAACCTGCATAGTATTGCTACCTAGTGGGTAGTGGCCAGCTGAAGTGGAGGGGAGGGGCAAAAAATTTAAGAATTGGATATTATTTGAAAGAGGCTACATCCCTCAACAGGTGTTGAGAGATGTAGGCTTGAATTGCTAGAAGTCTTTTCGAGACAGTTTTGAATTATTTTTTATCCAGCAGTTGAATTATGCAGCCAATAATATTTCAAATAAAGTACTTTTGATATTGCATAATGCACCAGGATACCCTACCTCTCAGTGTGTTTAGTTCTAATGTAAAATTAGTTTTATCCCCCCCCCCCCCAAATACCTACCATCTCTCTCTCTCTCATTGAACCAGTAGAATGGGGTGTAATGTGGCTTTCAAGGTCTTGTTATGTTGTTAGGACTTCTTCTCATGCTATTAAAGTTGTGAATCAGGAGAGCACACCAAGCCTTAAAGAATTTTGCAAACCATACAATATTAAACATGCCATTGAGATATGAAATATGCCATAAAGCTTCAAGATATTTTTCTGCACATGGATGTTTCTTGGTAAGGTGCTGGCATAGTTTACTTGGGACTATTACTTCATTTGATAACTTTTTTAGGCAAATAAGACATATGGGTCGAGGAACAGAAGAATTATTGGAGCATACAAATCCATATCGATATAGTCCTCATTATATTGCTTAAACAACAGCTTTATCTGTTTTTTTTTTTTTTTTTTAATTTTTTTTTTTTGACTACTTTGTTTTTCTCATGAATCTGATTGACTTTCTAGCTCTCTTAAAAAGTTTTCCATTATGGATGGAAAATAAATATCTACAAAAATTAAATTTGGTTAAATATAAAGTACAGTAGACTGTCAGTTATCCAGAATAATTGATGGCAGACCTCTTCTGGATAGCCAAACTTTCTGGATAATTGAACTGGAAAATTTTCTTGATAATTTTTCTGGTAAGTTTAAATAAATTTAATCATGAGTAGCCGAGTTGATGATGTGGAGCCATTAGAAATGTTTGCTATTAGAAACTAAATTGGAAATTCTAAAAAGAGTGGATTTTGGAGAGTGCCAGACTGTTCTGTGCAAAATATTTGATTTAATGGTACAATCAGAACCATAATAAAGAATAAGCAAAAAATCTTGATTGTGGTAAGATTAAATTTATTTAATTAAATTAATCTTACCACAATCGTAAGGTAAGATTAAATTAAATAAAAAAAAATTATAAATTAATCTCAGAAAACAGAAACATCCATTCAGGCATTTTTATGATTTTTATATAAAACAGGAAAATTAGAGAGAATTTTAAATGCTCTTGGTTTTTTCGACTTACCGATGACAAGCACTAACAATCTGTGTGTCCCAGTGACATTTCCACACATACAGCAATTGAAACTCGCTATTTTCTCATCTTAAAACTTGGTGCAGGCATTTCTCTTTTAGTGGCTAGGATTTTTCTTGGTAATGTTTTCCATAATAAGCCCATCTCATCAACATTATAAACATTTCTTTCTCTTAATTTGCTGAAGCAAACTTACTTTTAAAGGGCACCGTTGCCGATTCGTCTGCAGAAAGTTTCTCGCCTTGAATGTCTAGTTCATGTATACAGTATCTCAATTTAAAATTTTTCAGCCAACCTTCGCTTACCTTAAAGTTTTCATTACCTCTTAATTTTCGATTAAAATCCAATGCTTTTTCACATAACATTGGGTCAGACATTGATTCACTTGAATTTTACTTCTGAAGAAAACAAAAATATAAAGTGCACTCTCTAAAGCGGCATTTTCAGGTTTCAACATCGTATTTTTCCTGCTAGATCCTCCTTCATTATCCATAATTGACACAAATTCTGTTATAGCATTGCAATTTTTTTTTGGTGTTGTAAATTGTTGGAAGTCCTCACATTAAACTCTTTGGAGAGATTTCCTAAATTTTCATCTTTTCTAATTCTATTAATAATTTCTGTTTTTTTGTTGCACTGTTCAAACTACGTGTTTTCTTTTTGTTCACATTTTACCGTAAAAGATCAAGAAAAATAATAAATAGCACAGTTTTGGGCCGATATTGTGATTACCTAATTTGGAGCTCAACTAATCTGAAATCAGAGAAAACACTGTAGTCTCTGTGATATTTTTCTAAAGCACATTTCTGAAGGTCACATAGAATTCTAAAGGTCACAACCATAAAACAATAAAAATAATTTGAAGTTTTCAGTTTATTGGGCTTTTTGTTTGTACAATCTGTTTCTTATTATAATCTTATAATAATCTTTTGCTTATTATAATCAAAATTCAATATGCAAACGTGAAGAAGAAAGATCAGCCTTTCAAATTATTCTGAATAACTGACTTCCAGATAACCAACGTTCGACTGTACTTAATGAAGCTATTTAATAAATATATTTTGAATAATTATTTGTTTTTAGATATGAACATTGATTTTTATTTCTAAAAGTAATCAGTAACTTATATGTATATCTTTCCAGTAGAAAAATGTGAAAGCTGGTCCAAAATAATTCGAAAAAACCAATAGGCAAAACAAAAAAAAAATCGTGACTCAAGTAAGTATAATCTCATTTGTTCTTGTTTAAGTGGTGATATCGAACTCGATTTTGATATTAAAAAATTGATTTTTTATCAAAGATAAGAGGAAAAGACATCATATATATTTAGTGTTCTGCTGATTTTCTGATTGTTTTTAAATTATTGAAATTTTTCTTGCACAAGAAATGATTTAAACTTTTTTTTTTTTTTTTAACTTGAATTAAAAAGATATTTTTCAAATTTAAGTTAAAAAACAAGAGTAATTATAAAAAAAGAAATAAAACATTTTTATACTTCCAAGAAAGGTCAAACTTGAAGTGCTTATAAAATAAAATCAGTGCGGGAGGAAATCACATTCAGCCATACCCGGTTAGCAATGCCACAATTCATTCTAATTAGGCTCTTATATCTTTTTATATTATAAAATTAAATCTCTCTCGGCACACTGGGTTGGGAAGGTTTACAATAACAGATGCCGAATGAAATTAAAGATAGAAGCAATGAAGAATTTAATTTTGCAGAACTTGAATCAATCATTCTCAATTGTTTTAATACACTTAAGTGAATAATTTTATAACTATCTTTCTTCAAACAAGAAACCAAAAGTTTTTTTTTTGTAGTTATTAGATCCATTTAATAATCAGGGGAATAATCTAGAAGAAGAGCAGTTACCAGCTGATCTTTTCTCAGACTGCAGAGTCTGAGAAAAGATCAGTAGTAACAGACTGCACAGTAAAACTTTTATAAAGGGGGATTGTTCTGAAAATTTCTGGATTAAAGCTTGCATTGGCCTGAATTCTCAAAGCTGGGTGAAGGGGCACTTCCTTCTATTTTCATTGATGATATATATGTATGTAGTGTGAAAGTCGTTTTACTGGAGTTACTGAAACAAAAAGCAAGTTGCAAAATTATTTGGACATCGCTTCAATGTTGACTATCTTTATCCAAACGTAAATCTAATGGTAGAGAACTCTGTTCAAGCATGCAGGCTCAAATATCCCATTAAGGAGGTGTATTATTTTAATGATGCACTAAGTAAATTGAAGAAGAAAAAACATATATATATCGAATAATTTTATACTTAAGATAATATTATTTTTATTCCAATATTCATTCATGTTTTCTGTTTTTTGTAAGCTTATTTTTTTGATGTTTCATTTATTATTATTTTTAATAATATTTTGTTTAGACACAAAATTTTAGGAATAATTACTGTTAGATTTTCCTTTCATTATTTGGACTATTTTTATGTTAGTCTATCAAATAGAAATCTAATTTGATACCACATTTATATATTCTGTTCTTATACTTACAGAACTTATAATTGTTTGATTTGTTTTATGTAATAATTTAATTATGGCACTAGCTATGAAAGCCATTCAAGCTTTGCAGACCAATGAAGAACAAAAAAAAAAAAAGGAAACAAATATAAAAATATATTCCTTCCTAAATGCAGTCGAACTTGGTTATAACGAGCAGCGAGGGACCGACAAAATTTCCTTGTTATAACCATTACTCACTGATATCAGTGAGTGATCAGTTAAACCTACTTCCTATTTTTTTTTTTTTTTTCAATTCTCAACTTGATAAAAAGATAGATTCAAAAAACAAAAGAAACATTAAAAAGAAAAAAATAATATTAGTATATACCTGCATATTATATGTATTAATATGCTTGTATTCGGTTTTTAAATTGATCCATCCAACCACAATGCAACGATTTTGTATGTTGTTACATACAAAATTGTTGCGTCCAAATTGTTTACCAAATTTTTCTGCTTCAGCCTTCAAGATTGGACAGTCTATTGAAAATCCAGCACTTCTTTGTGTAGT
Organism: Mastigoproctus giganteus; assembly: GCF_048544385.1. Classification (NCBI taxonomy): domain Eukaryota; kingdom Metazoa; phylum Arthropoda; class Arachnida; order Uropygi; family Thelyphonidae; genus Mastigoproctus; species Mastigoproctus giganteus. The sequence goes on from NC_143579.1 coordinate 101,499,416, forward strand.
GAACCATTGAAGCACTGCTACATCGACATTTGTAACCTCACACTTCCTCATTTATTTTTTTATTATTTTTTCTGGTTATGTTTTTTTCCAGTGCCGATATGTAAACATGTTTATTTGGTTTTTACAATATCGATATGGTTGAAGAGGACAAAGGTGGTAGATGACTCTCATCAACCGGTGCAATACCACCACTTTGCTTATTGGAGGCTTAAAAGTGGTGGAACCCATGTTTAGTCTCTAGAGCTAAGTTCCGGTCAACCCTTCCCTATCTCTTCCATCATGCAGTGTGATTGATGACTTTTGAGGTTATAATGAACATCATGGCGAGATCCAATATTCCTTACATTTCGAGGGTACATCTCTAAAATGGTGTTCGCAGGCCAGCTGCTAGTTAGTACACCAGACCGAACCTATTGGCAACTCTCTAGGAGGCTTCCAGATCAGCTAGTGTATAATCTTGCTGCCTCTACTCTGCCAGATGGTGACTGGAGGGAGTCCGAGTAGTGTGTATGCGGGGAACATTGTCGAGGCCATGTTATCTCAAGGATCTGGGTATATTCTTACCGTGTGTACGCCATATCCAAAAATTTCATTACTTCATACAGTGTGTCCCACCCACTTTTTTTTTACTATTGAATACACCATGAATTGTCAAACTAATAGAGCAAGCTTATCTGAAAAAAGATCTAAACCTCCCAAGCACTTCCTAATTCATTTCACAAATATATGTGGTCTCAATTCTAATCTCAACGATGTCCATTTCCATTTGCAGTCTGCCAAACCCCATGTACTTTTTCTGATAGAATCTCAGTTATCGGTTGATTTAAATACTGCTCATCTTAGTTGCCCAAATTATTCACAGTATGATTTCTTTCGCCTCAAAGGTGGTATTTGTGCATATGTCCGTTCTGATATTCCTTGTCAGAAACTTGACAATTTGAAATCTCCTCTCTTTGATCCTCTCTGGCTTAAAATCTCTCTACCTCATTGTGTCAAATTCACATGTTGTCTCTACCGTTCCCCCAACTCCACTAATCACTTGGAGCTCTTTGACTTCCTCTCTTTGCAACTTGACTTTCTCCAGTCCAACTTACCTAACAGTGAGGTAATTTTCCTTGGTGATTTTAATGTTCACAACTCCAGCTGGCTTCCGTTTTCTAGTCATACCGACCCAGCTGGTCGAGAAACTAATCATTTTAATGAAGTCTAATTTTTACCTCTTTTATGAGTACTTTTCCTAATGGATATAAAGAGCTGTTTGGTAAATCTACAACTTCGCTTCCATTTTTCACGAAGAATGTATGAGTTGTGAATTTACTGATGAAACTCAAAGCTGTGATGTACCCTTGTTTTCTTATCAGTGAAAATATAAAATGAAACAATGAACTTATTTATAATTTCTTCTACCAAATTTTAAAATCCAAAATATATTTGGTTTTCACTCTCTGAACAATAATTTTCAAGGCTTTTCATAACTAGATCTGAAATTTCTTATAGGCTGTTAACTGGTGTGTTCATTAATATTTTTTTCCCCCCAAAATCCCTGCTGCATGGTAAGAAATTGTGTCCTGTAATAGGGAAAAAAATGTTGAATCTTCTCAAAGCAAGTTTATTTCTGCAATTGCGAGAAGATACCATGAAAGTGTTTGATTTTTGTTTTGGCCTGAACAGTTGACTGGGAAAAAAAAGAACATTTTAGTTTATAACTCACCAAAGTAGGTGAAATGGCATTGTTTTCTGAGATTTCTTTTGGGTGTTCTGAGGATTTCAGCCCTAAACCCTTTTTTAGTACAGTCGATTCAGATTATTTGGGACACATTGGGACTAGTGCATTTTGGCCCGATTAAGCGGCTGCCCCAATTATCCAAAGTTTCACGTAAATAGTTAAAAATACAATGTATCTCCCCTTTACAATTAGTTCACTGTATAATCGAATCATGTTACGACGAACTCACCATAATAAAGTACCGTTCGCTATACGATGTGTAGTAAGCGCCGGTCATTGTGATCACGTTCGTGAATTGAATTTTAATTCTATTAAACAGCGATTCTAATTAGCAAAAATAGGAGGAATATTATCCACAAGCTATAAAAGTAAAGATATATTAAGCACAAATTTACCCTTTGTTACCTTACCAATTAAAAAAATTAAATGATACGTGAAATTCGGAAGAATATATGTGATAATCAGAATAATTAACACGTACTGTAACATACTAACTAAACTAGTTGGCATTTCTGTTCACTGACATTTGTGGGCGGGGGTTAAAATTTAAAACAGTAAAAAGATAAGCAATCAATAACAAAGAACATGGTGCACACAAATTGCAACTAACACAATACGCGCAAGTGAGAACGGAATAACGAGTTACAAAGCTTTAAAAATAGGAATGAAGAGAAGATCTGAAAATTAATTTTTTTATATTACTGAAGATTCCATGGAAGTGTAAACACATTTTACCATAATAACCCACAGAATTCCAGCTGTCGGTATTATCGCAAATTCAATAAGATCGAGTTTACTATCCGTTTATGATAGATTGCACTAACAGAAAAGCCCAATACACAGGTGACTGCTAATTGTTTTATGGTTGTGACCTCCAGAAATCCGACCGAACTACGTGGTATGGTCGGAGACAATCGTAGGGTAATCCTCAGTGCTGCAGTCTCCTGCCCCGATTAAACGGCATTTTGCCCCAATTAAGCGAAGTAAACCCTGTCTATATTCTCGATTGGGTTCTGTTTTTTAAGATTTGTCCCAAATAAACGGCTGCTACAATTAACCGGTGGCCCAAATAACCAGAATCCACTGTATTTACTATTGCATACTGCCCGGCCTCTTTCATATTGTGGAGTTATACTTCATAATTGGATTGTCACTCGTATCACTAGCGTACCTACCTGCCCACTGATGAGAAGCCAACAAGCTTCGAAATGGTGCCATCAGTGGTGATATCCGCCAAGAATAAGTAACATTGGAAAGAGTGAACTTCATAATGATTTATTATAAATTAAAACAATGCTTTGCACTAACTTGTTTGCCTAATAAATTTCCCCTTAAGCCCTTTTTAGTCTAAATTTGATGTTTAGACAAAGCAATAGGTTAGGGAGAACAAGGTAGCTGCCACTCATGCACTGTCTTCATTACCTACACCACTGTAGTTGTTAAAAGGAATCAGTCTCTGACTTGTGCCCTTTTAATAAACAGTCATTCAGTTTTATGTTTCTGACAATTTGTGCTTGGGTGCAACATGGCCAACTATTAAAAATGGGGCTAGTAGTAGTAGTAGCGTGTGTGTATACATTCTGGTGCTCTACAGTCTACTAAAGGTTGAGAAATGCTGTTTTAGGGGATGGATACCATGTTTTTAGTCTATTAGTCTTTCTCAAATGTATAGGGGCTTCTGTAGTCTGTTTGCTTTCTATTAGCAGCAATGATTGAAACAACTCTTTGGCACAGCAGCTGACTGCCCTGACAAAGTGAGTATTTCTCCACAACTTTATTGTTTTTGTTATTTTACTTTGATTTGTTCATGTGTCCGAGTCTTTCATTGTCTCTTTTGCAAGCTTCTATGATTTGTGCCTCCTACTGTTGTATTTTCTGAATATTGGCTCCCACTGGTTAATTAATTCTCTTTAGAATGGGCTAGTTTGTTTAGTAGTAGTAGTGGTATGTGATGCAAGCGTATGAGCTTATCCAGCATAAAAAAAAAAAAAAAAAATTCACACAACCATTCCTCTAAATGTTTGTCCAGTTCCTCCTTAGTTCGTAATCTGAACAAGTGGAAGAATTCCATTAGAATTCAGTATGCTCAACCTATTCAAGGCTTTATACACTCAATCAGATCACCTCGCAGGTGCCTCGTCTCCAGCCGCTGCAATTTGCAGAACTTAAGGCCCGGATAGTAGGTAATGATGCGGTGTTCACAGGAGCGAACTACTCATTACGGGTGGACTCTACTCTTCTAATGGCTCTGTCCAACACTCTCTGGGGGTAGCCGCACTTCTTGAGGTCTGCTGTGACCCAAACAATTTCATTATCTTTATCCTTGGAGTTAGAGCTACTAATTAGTTTCAAAAAAGGATTTTGTGCATTTGGATCTGCAAGCTACATGATGACCTGAGGATTACCAGAAGACAAATTGATTTGGCTTTAGAATGTATTAACAATATATCGCTAGTGCATCGATTATTGATAGTAAAGTTGGTTTCAGAGAAGACGATTAAGATTGCAGGTATTTATAAACAGAGGCAAATTAGTAAATTTCATAAATTACTGGAGGAGACAGTGATTGTACATAACAATGGTAGTACTAATTTCATTTGTAATTTAAGTAGCAAGCATCTTACTAGGGAACAGGAGGGGGTCTTGAACTTGGGTACTAAATTTGCCTTGATGCCCAGTAAACCACCGGTTGCTGAAATAGCAATGGGCATCGAGAGAGCCGTTTATAAGTTACCAGAGACCCAGGCTAATGAAGTACACATTAGAGTGGCTGCTATTTTGAGTCAGGCCAAGCTGGCCCCTTCCAACCTTAGTATTATTCATAGAAAGGCTTTGAGGGAGCTCAAACAGGATGACAATATTATTGTCTTACCAGCAGGGATACGGTTATTTTGGACAAAGAACAATATTATACTAAAGCATTAGAATTATTACAGGATACCGCTATATACAAAGTTACCCGCCGTAATCCGTTGGTTAGTTGGGAATGACAAGTGAATAGCCTTTTACAACGCTGGTAAAATCAGGATGGATATCTAAAGAGGTCTATTGGTCGTTACATGCTGCTGGATGTTGTTTACCCAGATTCTACGGGCTTCCAAAGATACATAAAGTAGGTATACCGCTCAGACCTATCGTATCATTTATAAACAGTCCTACATATGCTTTATCTAAGTACTCAGCTAAGCTAATTGCACCCATAGTAGGACTTTTCGGCTTTGTCATTAAGAACAGTAAAGAATTTGTGGACTTTATAAAAGGGCAGACTATACGGGAAGATGAGATAATGATTTCATTCGATGTTACGTCGCTGTTTACTTGTATTCCCATTAAGTTTGGCTTGCAGTGTGTTAGAATGGCCTTAGAAAAGGATGTATTGTTAAGTACTAAGTCACCTCTAAGTATTGATGCCATTTGTGAAGGAGTGGAGTTTTGCTTATCTAGTACCGTTATAGTATTCCAAGATGTCATGTACAGGCAGGTCCATGGCACAGCCATGGGTTCCCCCATTAGTGCCATAGTGGCCAATTTAGCTATGGAAGAGTTAGAAGTCAGGATTTTTGGCGACTTGAAATTTCCCATGCGCAGATGGAGGAGATATGTTGATGACACAATCTCCATTATACAAAAGGGAGGGAGGATCAGGTACTTAATGGTTGCTTCCTTTTATCAAATTTACTTCGGAGATGGAAGCAGAGGGAACCTTGCTGTTCCTTGAAGTGTTGGTTATTAGGGAAGGTGGCAGGCTTAAGTCCAAGGTATTTAAAAAGCCGATGTGCTGGGGTCAATATAACCACTATACCTTGGCACAGGCCAGTCAACACAAAAACAGTGTAGTCAAAGCTCTAACAGACAGGGTGTGGTCCCACTGCAGTACCTCAGAGGATAAAGATAATGAAATTGTTTGGGTCACAGCAGACCTCAAGAAGTGCGGGTACCCCCAGAGGGTGTTGGACAGAGCCATTAGAAGAGTAGAGTCCACCCGTGATGAGCAGTTCTCCCCTGCGAGAACCGCATACATTCCCTACTATCCCTTTCAGATCATATTGCATGTATATTTTGGGGGTGTCAGATATGCTGTGTGCAACTCCCAGGTCAGAGGTTGCACACAGCGATATCTCGAGTTAAAGACCCCATATCCAAAGAAGCCAGCAGTGGGGTGGTGTACGAAATTAAATGCCCGGATTGTGGGGTGTTTATGGGGGTGAGACGGGGCGGCAATTGAAAGGCTGGGGGAGCATGTAAATGCAATAAAGTCTGCAAATTATGGGAAGTCTGCTGTGGCAGAACATTTCTGGGAGAAACAACATCAAATTTCCCCGGAGGACACTGTCATCACAGATCACGCACAAGGATTCTGGAAACGTAAGTGGCTTGAGAGCTTACGTATTGGGGCAGCTAAAAATATACTATTAATAGGGAAACCGTCATTCTTGGACATGATGAACGTTTCAGCTAGCGTGCTCTAGAGCCATTTCCTGTCCAGGTGCGCAAATGGAAAATTCCAACCGTGGAACTGTGTGACGTGGATCTGCCGCACAGTAAACATATGCTGCCTCTGAAAGCTACAGCAAATTTTATCGCTTTTAATTTCTATTTTTAGTATATTTTATCAGTGTTATTTATATCTTTATTGTAAATATATATCTATTTTATACTTATTTTATTGTAAATAAAGTGTTTTTAGTTACAGTATTTATTTATCTTCTGGCTGGTGTGCAGCTTAATCATCAACATCCCCCATTATAAGACATTCTGATTTACTAGCCCACTCTATTTCTCTGTACAATTGTTCATTGTACTCATTCGAGTCATTAGCCTTATAACACACTCCTACTGGGATATTGCTCCTCAGTATGCGACTATATTTCCTGAATGCCATCCATCCAAAATTTATTCTTCTCCTGCCTTCGAGCCATTTATCATTATTACAGCTAATAACTTGTCCCAGATAAGTATATGACTCCACCTGTTCAATTACTGCTCCTTCAATCATTGTCCCTTTCTGTGGCATACTTGTTCATCATTACTTTTGTTTTAGCCATATTCATCTTTAGTCCAAAATCCTTACTAACTCTGCATAACTGATTAAGATTTTCCTCTAATTCTATGGGATTGTGGCTTATAACCACAATGTCATCTGCAAATCGTAAATCGTTCAGGTACTCTCCATTCACATTGACACCTTTCTGCGACCAGTCTAATCTTCTGAAAGCTTCCTGAAGGGCAGCAGTAAATAACTTCAGAGATAGTGTCTCCTTGTCAAACACCTTTCTCAATTTTAAATTTACTACTGTCTTTGTCTAGTCTAATAAAGGAGGTAGCGTTCTCATATATTTTCTTCAAAATCATAATACATGAGAGTATCTATGCCTTTCTAGTGCCTGAAACATTGGCTTATGCTGTATGGACTCAAATGCCTTTTCAAAGTCCACAAATGCCAGGCATAATGGTGTTTTATATTCATTAGCTGTGATATTACATGAAAGTGATCCATAGTTGAGAATCCTATCCTAAAGCCAGCTTGCTCTTTTGGTTGATTCTCATCAACCAATGTAAATGTGGGATAACAAGCTAATTGGCCTATAATTATCAATTTCTGATTTATCTCCTTTCTTATGCAGCAAAACTATGATTGCATTATTCTACTCCTTAGGCATCACACCTTTTCTAATGCATTATGAAGAGTCTTACTAGTCTTTGTGCCATGTCTCTTCCTTCCGGTTTTAACAACCCTACAGTAATTTCATCTTTCCCTGGAGCTTTCCGATTCTTCATTTTCTTCAATGTGTGTTCTACCTTATCAGGAAGGATATCGAGTATGTTGTATGTGTTACTAATTTGCGATCCATTTTCCCCACTCCTGGCATTATTCCCTCGCTCCTTGTATAATTCTCTATAGTAGTCTTCTGCTATTTATAAGTACACCATCACTATTCTTCAGTTTCAGTATAATTTCTTTCTGTATTAGTGCTCATGGCTGCTGATTTAAATCCTTTGTTCTACTTTTCTTGTTAAATTTTCTTATGTCCTCTCTGAGTCTCTTTCTAATGCCTTTGCATAACTCAGTATACTCAATTTTCTACCTGTCAGTGTTTTTCTTGCTCTTCATTTGTTGTCTTCGATTCATCATTACAAGTGTTTCATGAATAATTTCTTTTTACCTATAGGTTTCTTGGGCTTTATCACTTTCAGAAAGTTGTAATATTCCTTGTTGATATCTTGGTCCTGAGCAATCTGCAGAAGCTCAAACTTGTTCTTAAGTTCCAGTACATACTGCTTTTTCTCCTCTTCTGTTATCTCAAAGATCTTTTCATTTGAGTAGGGAAACTTTGAGTAAACATGTATGTGATGGTTTCCTTACAGATGTTTATGTAACAATGCAATGGCATTAAGATAATATTCCTTGAAAATTGTGTAATAAATGTACCTGGGATTCTATGTGGGTCACCCGTGAGGAATGTCTTTATTAGGTCGTATTATTATCGATACCCTAAATCTGGATCACTAACAAAATAATACGTTTACTAATAAACAGTAATTGTGATGTGTATTATTAATATTTTAGACATATACTAAAATGAAACTGTTTTTATTTTTGGATGCAACTAACTTTTACTACTAATTACAACTGACTTAGTAATATCCCACAATCCTACTTCTTCCAGTGCTTTTTTTAGAGTGTTAATTGTAAGCTCTTCTTGCTCCAGCCATACTTCTAGCATGTGTCTTCCTTGTGCACTTGGATCTTGATATTCTGTTTCAATATATTCTATTTCATCATCTTGAAATCCAAGAGTTGGGGCTAAAATCTTCCACTGCCTCTGCAATTTGTCTGCCAGAGCCACCACTAAATCTTTAGTTACAAGGTTGGATTTCTTCACTCTGTCTGTTAAAAGAAAAGAAATATGATTATAAATTGGCAAAAAAATAGAAAACAATATAATCTATCATACAGAAATAAATGAATAACCTAGCATGAAATCAGCTGAGTTGAGTTCTTTTGGGGGGGCTGATCAATCATACCTGTGGACAGAGTCATGGTCAAATAATTTTCAAAACTTTTTTGTGATAGGCCTAGCTGAACTTGTAGTAGAGATAGGGACCAGTTGGTGCAGTGAAGTATACATTGCTAACAACATAAAACTGCTTTAACGTTTGCTTTTTATTTTTGGAGAGGATAGTCTGAGAGTAGTGGTCTTGCTTTTGTTTATTTGCCCTCGTTTATTGGAAATAACTTGATGCTGAAATGCTACCCCTCACATAATTCATATTTACATGTCCTGCTGTTTTTAAGAAACTGTAAATAAGTTTAAATATGTTGGATATGGTTGTAAACTTCAATAGTTTGCCTTCCAACTCCAGTATGCGGCCTTATTATTAGATTATCAACTAAAACTATGCTTTTTAAAAAATTGACATCAATAAAGAAAGTGTCAACATGCATTTTCTTTACCATTGCTCTACATCTTCTGAATAACTTTCATCAGCGTTACATATCAGCTTCTGAAGGTTGTACATGAAAACCAATAAGAAATATTCAAAAATATCTCTACAAACATTTTAAAATCGAGTAGTTCGATGTGGTATCAAATAATCTTTTTTTTAAGTCTGTGTTTGATTTGACCATTCAAAAATTATATGCATTTTTCAAAGTGGGAAGGATGTGTAATCAAAATTAAAACTGCTTATAATAAACCTTTCACTGATTTTCAATTCAAGTAATTAAAAAGCACATCCTCCACTTTAGGTACTGGCTAAAACTTAAATTATTACACTTCAGGATGCTTAAACCGAAGTAAAATTTTGGTCATTAGTCATATTTCCTAATAAAAATAAGAGGTTCATGGTCACAAAACAAACATTTTTTGCTATGCTGGAGCATCCTTCACTGAGTTGTAGTCCAAAACTAAAACGACGACAGGGGTGTGTGTGTGTTTCTTATTAGATTCTTCAGTTAAATGTATCTTATAAGATTAAAAAAACTTTGTATAAACTAACTGCTTGATCACCATGTGGCGCTATTCTTAGCTTCCTGGGGCTGGACCTAAGAATAAAAAGAGTACCATGAATTCTAATAATTCTGCAACTGTGGTATGTTGCATGGCACACAGAGGCAAAAGCAATTACTCCAGCTGATATGGTGGCTGACTCTAAGCATGTATGTTTTGTGGGGATTTAATGACACATAAGCTGCTTTGCTATAATGGACCTATTCATTTATTACAGAAAACAGATGATTAAATTGTCTCAATACCATTTCAATTTTGGAAAATCTGTATCAGAATTGATCCTATAAATGATGACTGGTTGATGGCATTCTTTAATTTAAAACACGTGAATTTTATAAGGAGAACTTGAAGGAACAATATAAATGATATATTTTAAAGAATAGTCAGAATCAAGCATTTCTATAAAGCCAATTTAACTGCATGTAGTTCATCTGTAGAATCAGATTTAGATCAACACATTATGATCACCTACCTAATATGATGTTGGTCCTCCACGTGCAGCCGAAACAGCTCATACCCAGTGAAGTATGGATGCTACAAGATTTTTAAATGCATCTTTTGGTATCTGATACCAACACATAACCAGCAGATCCTGTAAGGTCAGTGGTTGAGATGCTGCAGATCGGAGTTGCTGTTCCAACACAAACCACAGATTTTCAATGGGATTGATGTCTGGGGAATTTGGAGGCCAGGGCAATACCTGGAAGTCTTCCTCATGTTCCATGAACCAGTCTTGAACAATCTGAGCGGTGTGGCACATTATCCTGCTGAAAGATGGCACTGCCAAAGGGGAAGACTGTACCTGGTCAGCAATGGTGTTTAGATAGGTGGTAGACATCAGCGTGCCAGCCATGGATGACTAGACCCAGGGTATCCCAGCAGAACATTGCCCATACATGATATTGCTGCCACTGCTTGTTTTTGTCCAGGTGCCATCGCTTCCCCAGGTAAATGATGCACATGTATCCGTCCATCCACATGGAGCAACAGGAAATGTGATTCATCGGACCAGATGACCTTCTTCCAATCACTCAAGGTCTAGTTCCAATGCTTGCATGCCTACTGTAGGCCCTGTCGCTGGTGAACCATGGTTAGCATGGGCACCTGGTGCAGCCTGTGGCTACACAGCCCCATTTTCAGATTTAATGTACTGTGTATTGTGACACATTACTTCCATCATCAGCATTCCAATTACCGGTGAGTTGCACCACAGTCGCCCTTCTGTTGTCACGTACCATCTGGGAGAGCCTTTGCTCACCTCGCTGGCGGTTCATGGGTTTTCTCACCTCGGATCACTTTCGGTAGGTACTAACCACCAGCCGTGCCGTTTCAGATATGCTCTGACCCAGTCGTCTGGCCTTTGTCAAACTCACTTAAGTCGCTGCCTTTCCCATCTGAAGAACAAGAGTAACGCTGATTAACGGAGCTCAGTATCAGGTGTTTTTTATACTGTGTCCTGACCCATGCATGCACCATACTTCACCTGGAGTTGCTTCGATTTGCATAACGACTTTCTGGTCATAATGTTTTGGATCATCGGTGTATATCTGAATATGGACTGCACAGAGCTGTTTTGTAGTAGGTTTCTGCCCTATATTACGGTTGGAAATATCCACCCTTGTTGGTTAAAAAAGATGAAGGCCTGCTGGTTTTACTATGCTAGGTTTTATTTATGTGGAGATTTAATGGTAGATTGAAGAATTAGGGCCGAACAGGACATGGAAAGAACTTGGTATTTTTTGACTGCATACTTAAGTAACAAAATTTTCTTATGGCTTGTGAGCATCAGTGTAGAATAGATTCAAGCCAGTGTCTGGCCAAATCATGGATTGAAGCTTCGTAACTCAGAGGGGATCTATCACTGCCGTAAATCAGTGAGATACAATCTGCTCCCAAGAGCTAGGGTAGATAAAACTGTGATAAAACTTTTTGAGGAAAGAAATACATACTTTTTAATACGACCTAAGAAATTTAATTTACAATCAAGAATTAATCCTAGAAATGTGACATTATCAGTGATCATCCTAAATACAGTGTTCACTGATGCAATTTACCATGAGAACTATTGAACAGCAGCTGCTGTTCAATAGTTCTCATGGTTTGAGAATGACAGGAAATAGGCCATCAGCATAAAGGCCTTGGCTGTTTAGTGCTAGAATCAATTCTAAGCTAAAAAAAAAAGTGCCTCTCAGTGCTGATCCCTGTTTCCTAGGTAAGAGAGAGAAGAAAAGGAGGGGGGGGGGAGAAGTTGATATTAAACTTGAAAGATACAACTTTGCAGAAATAGGTAGATCATCCATAGACAAAGAGTGAAGATTACTAAGTATGTAGTGTCAAATGTATGTCTATATCTATGGAGACCATTACTTTTATTATTATTGTTATATATTTTTTAAATTCATTAAACAAGATTTTCCCTGCCACATTACACAATACTGTACTTAAAAACAGATACATAAATATATATATTTAATATAGATCCACTTTAGTGGGTAATATAGTCAGTGAGCCTCAAAGATGTTCAGGAACTAAAACTCCATTAGATAGGAAGCTCACACCATCAGAAAGAAGAATCCACGATAGTTTGTTTAGCATTAGTAGAGGCATATGATGCAAGAAAGGAGGTTATAGCATTTAAGTTGTTGACCTCCACTACAGCAGACGGAAGTTTGTTCCAACTATCAACCACCTGCTGGCTAAAGGCAAATTTCCACAGGCCTCCAGACTACAGTACTCAAGGTATGGCCTGACCATTGCCTTATACAAAGGGGACAATCACCTGAATTCCCTGCTAGCAAAATTTGTATATATCATTTACAAGACACCATGAGCTACTTGTAGCCTGACTGCACAATTATGCCAAGGTCCTTTTCATTCACTACTACCCTGATTGTAGTACCACCCAGTTGATACGTTACTATGGGGTTACTGCTACCCATATGCAGTACTTTACATTTGTCAATGTTAAACTTCAGTTGTCACCTCTCAGCCCATCTCCTCAACTTTTCCAGATCATGTTGCAGTAGTGTACTGTCATTAACCCAGCTATACCTTCATCAATATCATTGATAAATAGGAAAACAACACTGGGTTCAACATCAACTTTGGGGACTAATAACATTAGTCCCCGAAGAGTAACATTAGTCAATCAATTACCACTCTTTTCTCCCATTCAACCATACCTTTATTCCTAACTGCTCCAATTTCTACAGCAGGCAACATATGCAACAGTATCGAAAGCTTTCCTGAAATCCAAGTACAACCACTCCCCGGCTAACACAATACTCGACTTATGGAAGTTTTTGCCAGCCTGTGGAAACGTATTTTGCATCCTGTAGGAATAAATGGAGGTATCGTGAAAATATTGTAATGTGAACCCAATAACACATTGTGTTTTTTTTTTTTTTTTTTTAGTAATTCGTTCCAAGACCTTGGAAGTCGAAATTTTTGCTATATAACTAAGCTATTTATCTCTATAAAGTATACTGCACTACACTTTCATTGTTATCATATGTTTCATTATAAGAATCAATTTTGAGTGCCTTTGTGATATTTTTCTATAACATTTTAAAGGACAGTGCAAGTAAAAAGATCAATGGTGATCACAAAATAGAGGTCAGGTGCTATATCGAAGATGAAAAAACTATTAATTATTTGGATGGAAAATCAGATTTAGAAGGAAGTGCCCCTTTGTCCAATGCCCATTCAAGCAAAAGCAAGAAGTATTTATGAAGATAAATACTTATAAATTACTGGAATAAGTTGCCTTCATGGGTAGTAGAGGCCAACAGTTTGGGGAAATTCAAACGTCAGTACTTTCGGGTAAGGGAAGGGCATAGGATGATAGGTTTAATTTCCTTTTTTTTTTCATTAATTATTATTTTAATCATTGTTTTGTTCGGATTTTTTTTTTTTTGGATGGTGCAGCATAAGCCATAGGCTTTCTTGCACCATGCGGCCATTACTAATACTAAGATATTAAAGATAAGTACGGTGGCCGACTGGGCTAGCTGGGTGGGTAAAGTGCCTGCCTGGCAACCCAAAGGTCACGGGTTCGATTCCCGCCTCGGACTTGGATCAAAGTACTGCAAAAACCTTGGGAGGTGCATTACGGCCACAGAAGCCTATGTGCCAACAACTACCAAAAAAAAAAAAAATATATCAAGTCAAGTTCATGGCAAGCAAAGGATGGTTTAATAGGTTCAAACATCGCACTGGTTTCCAAAACATTAAAGTATGCAGTGAAGTTGCCAGTGCGGATTCTGTAGCTGGAGAGAAATTTTGTGATATGCTGGGAAAAAACCCTTCTAATTATCCAGAGACGTGCTTATCAACAGGTGAGTTAATTCTGGCAACAATGCTCGAACCGTAAAACTTGCTGACATTATGCCTATCTCCTCTCTCCTTTTGTAAACTTCTGAAATTTTTTCTGCGCATGAGATAAAAAAAAAATTGAATAAATAATTCTATTTACATGTTTGTCGAACATTTCTTTTTTGCTTCAATCGAATTTGTGAGTGCTGCTTAAGCATTTAGGGAAATTCCGCCTTACTTAAAGAGTTCCGCGGAACGCAACCCTTACGTAAGTCGGGGAGTGGCTGTATATGATATTAAAATTATTTTCGCATTTAGTTCCTTTGTGACCACATCATAGTATCCAGTTAAATTGGTTAGACAAGACTTCCCCTGAACAAACCCATGCTGTGCCTGAACTATAACTGCAGTCTTGTCTACGTGATCCTGCAATGCTGCTTTACTTTCCCTTGCCAATCAATTTGGCCCCGCAGAGAATGTGCAAGGCTTGTGGGGTATGATTTTTTCTCAGAATGGTCTGTGCTTGTTGACAGGAGAGAATGATTTTACAGGGATGGGATACACTTGAATAGAAGGGGAAAAGTGCATTAGTTGTCTGACAGCAACAGGAGTCCCCCCCCACCATGTTGTATTCTTTGTATGTGGGACAGAGATTTAAAGTGTGTGGGGAGTAGTTTGTTGTGTAGTGTTATGTTCTGTTGTTTCTCTGACCATTTAGCTGTTGGGACCCAACGTTGCCCACACTTTGCCATGAGTAGGCAGGTCAGACACCCAGTAGATTATTTAAGTACTCTGGCAGGCCCTGCCACCTAATTTCAGTGGCAAGGAGGAGAGATCAATATTCCAGGAGGTGAAAGAATAGGTCATTTTAAGAAAAAAAAAAAAAGTTCATATAAATGTGCCCTATCCCAAATTGTTTCCAAGATAGAGGTATTTGAATATTTATTTTTCAATTGACAAATTTGGAACAGTTTATAATAAATTTTTAAAAATGCCACCACTTTAATGCACTTTTTTCCTACTCTCATGAGAACATGGCGTGTTGCTTGTCTAAATGTATCTTCATGTTCCTTTATATGGGCAACAGCATCCATTATGCAAGCTAGCAGATCATCCACCTTTCTTCTGTACACTTCACTCTTCATCCAACCCCATAAACAAAAATCTAATGGGATTAGGTCTAGAGATCAATCCACCGATTAGGGAAAATTCGGTCCGGATGTTGCTTCACACGTCTGGTAGAAAGGGAAGGGGTCCCATCATGCTGAAAGTACATAGCACACCACGTGGCCAAAGGAACGTCCTGTTCACCTAATGTATTTTGCAAAAATTGAAGGTAATCATGTCCTGTCATTCGATGTTCTAAAATAACGGGACCTATTCAAAAGGTTATCGATCATATCGCACCACAGATTGATTGAGAAACTAACTTGGAAATTTGTTTCCACTGTACCGTGTGGATTCTTGTGTGACCATCGATGAATGTTACGTGTGTTGTTGATTCCATTCCAGGTAAACGTGGCTTCATCAGTAAATAGTATTGATGGAAGCACTTCACGATTGGCATTTGTATGAAACTATGAAATTACCCAACAATAAGACCTACCCTTCATTTTATTGAATTAGTTTACATACATCTCTCCTCCTGGATATAAAGAGTAACTATGTTATCTTACTGAGCACTTAGAATTAGAATGATACGACCCATCACTATAAGTGTCTTAGTATTAAATATAATTTTCAAGTTCACTTATTCTCTTACACATCAAGATGATGGGATAGTGAGATGTCTGTTAGTTCACCCGAGTACGAGTTATAGCTGTCCTCCTGGAGTTACATGAAGAACACAGATAAATTCATAATAGTGTAACATTATCACATTAATCTAAAGATATATATATATATATATATATATAACATGATCTTACTATATTGATGACATGATTACTAGTTCCTTTAACTATTTGTGTAATATGTTTATGCTTAATAAATTATGTTTTGTTTGTTCACTTTTGCCTCCTAGCCATTCTCTTGCCACACACTATCCATAGCACTAATAATAGAAAAAGAACCACCATTTGCGGTCTTCTGTACACTTCACTCTTCATCCAACCCCATAAACAAAAATCTAATGGGATTAGGTCTAGAGATCAATCCACCGATTAGGGAAAATTCGGTCCGGATGTTGCTTCACACGTCTGGTAGAAAGGGAAGGGGTCCCATCATGCTGAAAGTACATAGCACACCACGTGGCCAAAGGAACGTCCTGTTCACCTAATGTATTTTGCAAAAATTGAAGGTAATCATGTCCTGTCATTCGATGTTCTAAAATAACGGGACCTATTCAAAAGGTTATCGATCATATCGCACCACAGATTGATTGAGAAACTAACTTGGAAATTTGTTTCCACTGTACCGTGTGGATTCTTGTGTGACCATCGATGAATGTTACGTGTGTTGTTGATTCCATTCCAGGTAAACGTGGCTTCATCAGTAAATAGTATTGATGGAAGCACTTCACGATTGGCATTTGTATGAAACTATGAAATTACCCAACAATAAGACCTACCCTTCATTTTATTGAATTAGTTTACATACATCTCTCCTCCTGGATATAAAGAGTAACTATGTTATCTTACTGAGCACTTAGAATTAGAATGATACGACCCATCACTATAAGTGTCTTAGTATTAAATATAATTTTCAAGTTCACTTATTCTCTTACACATCAAGATGATGGGATAGTGAGATGTCTGTTAGTTCACCCGAGTACGAGTTATAGCTGTCCTCCTGGAGTTACATGAAGAACACAGATAAATTCATAATAGTGTAACATTATCACATTAATCTAAAGATATATATATATATATATATATAACATGATCTTACTATATTGATGACATGATTACTAGTTCCTTTAACTATTTGTGTAATATGTTTATGTTTAATAAATTATGTTTTGTTTGTTCACTTTTGCCTCCTAGCCATTCTCTTGCCACACACTATCCATAGCACTAATAATAGAAAAAGAACCACCATTTGCGGCCGCTCTGGAGTCCAATCACCTGGTAGGACCCCCTTAGTGGAAATCACAATGCAGTCCCTTGTTGCGAGTCTATTCTCCACGTCCCAGAATAGGTCTTGAGGACACGAGACTCTGTCCTATTATAACCCACTAGTTGATTTCTTGGAATGCCAATATTACTAATAGAACTTGCTGGTAACTTTTTTTTTTTTCACATTAAACATTCAGAGTAGTATGAGTTGATTGTCTTAATTGTTAGGTGATAAAGGTTGTCTGGCAAGCACACTATAACGGGAAAGCCTGTGGAACAATGTCTCAATGAGGCATTTTAACTTTACAGATACAGACTAGAATTTGTGGGTTGGTCACCCACACACTATCAAGATGTGTGGATTTCTTGGATGACTATTTTCTACAGCAGCATGTTAGAGAGATAACAAGAGAAAGCAATACTCTTGATCTAGTTACCAGCAGTGATTCTTCATGCATTAAGAATCTGCTACTGTGTGCCAGTGATCACACTGTACTAATGTGCAATTTAATTAAAGACATAAATACTGTCATGGGTAAAGCTTTTGCTTTTGTAAGGATGACTATACAGGTCTCAGACAGTGTTTAAATTGTGTACAGTGGGACCAACTGATGATTTAACTAGCAGCAAATTCTAAATGTGAAGCAATCAAAGATACTGTTCAAGGGAGGCAGAAGCCTATGATGTATATAAATTAGTCTGTAATGAAGTCACAAAGGAGTTAGGCAAGCTAAGGCAGATTATGATAAGTCTCTGGCAAATTTCTACAACCTGACCCTGCTCAGGTTGTAGAAATAGTGAATTGATATTTTGAATCTACACTCATGTGTGAGGAATTCATTAGGGAAGGGATGCCAGAAGTTCATCAAACTCCAAGAGGAGCTACCTAGCGCAGATGGAATCTATCCAGTTATATTCTCAGATGCAGCAAAGGAGGTAAGCAAACCTTTAGCCATAATTATGAGAGCAGCCTTCAATTCAGAGGAGGTTGCTAGGGACTGTAGAAGTGCAAATATATACCCAATTCATAAGGTGAGATCAAAATATGACGAGTAATTACAGACATGTTAGCTTAACATCATGTGGTTATCAATAGGCACTGTTCCATGGAAATTAATAGAATTACTGGTTAAAGAAGTAATGCAAGGCCACCATTTGGGCATGGATTTGTCGAGGAATGGTCTTGTCTAACAAATCTGATAGGGTACTATGGTGCTGTGTCCAAGGAAACTGGATGCAAAAAATAATTTTGACATCATAGATTTCAGGAAGGCTTTTGATACTGTTGCACATTAAAGAATGCCGTACAAACTGGAGCAATGTGCCAATAAGGGCAAGTTACTATGGATAAAAGGATGATTAAGTGGAAGACAAGAGTGGTTATCAATAGGCACTGCTCTTGGTGGACTAATGTTATTAGTGGAATTTTTTTTTTTTTTTTTTATGAAATAACCCCAAACACAAGAGGTATCAGAGCCTATAGTACTTAGTACCGTGCTTGGGTTGGAGGTTGAGAAGACGAAAGAATATATTTGTTGACAGTGGACTTGAACTTCTGTAGATTGTAATTTTCAGGAAATACATATGAAGGAAGGTTGTTCCAGAAAACTGCAGTTGAATGAATAAACGAGGAAGATGAAAAGAGGTTTTGGGGGCATTGCCCCAGATGCTGGAACAATATTCCTGAGTTGGCGGTTAATTGATTTCTCCATTACTTTAGAAAGAGTAGAAGTAATTGCAATGTGACGATAATTGGATGGAAGGGATTTGTCACCCTTTTTAGGAATGGCTGGATATGAGCAAATTTCCAAGCAGAAGGAAAAACACCTTTGGAATAAGAAAGTGAAAAAAGGCAGCAAGGAACAGGAGCACAGATTTTCAGAACAAGTGGAGAAATACCATCAGAACCTGGAGCTTTCTTAGCATTAAGATTCGTCAAAATCCTTTTGACAGAAGACCATAGGAGGCATTGAATGGAGCTGGAGCTTGTTGGGAATGGTGGGAGGTGTCTTACCAAGATCATTAATACAGGAGTTGGAAGAAAAATGGGATGCTAGCAGGTCAGCTTTATCCTTGGCTGAAGTGACAACAGAACCAACTGATTTTGACAGGTGGGAGCAGAGATGAGCGAAGGTTGCGGCTAATAGCTCTAGTAAGAGACCAGAATGCTCGGCTACCATTAGGGCAAGAAGCAAGTTTTCTACTCTTAGCCTGTTCAAATTCTACTTTGGACAGATTAATAACTGCTTTAAAATTGTTGCGAGCTTTGGTGTAGACAGAAAATGAAACTGAAGATTTGGAAACAAGCCAATCACGATATGCAACGTTCTTCTCTTGAACAGCCTTAGCACATTTATTCGAAAACCAAGGTTTAGATAAAGGACGAGATTTTAAAGTGGAGAGTGGAATAAAGGATTCCGTTCCTACAAGAATAATTTCACTGTCACGATCTAACCAAACATTGACATCAAAAATTTTGAAACAGTAATCCGACCAAGGAAAAAACAGAAAAGATATCTTGCAGGTCATCCCATTTTGCATTCTTGTAATGCCAAACAATGCGAGGTTGGGAATAGCCAATCACCACTCACTTCGACCGTGTACTTAGAAGGGTGTTTGTGAGAAAAAGATCAAGCATGTTGGCTGCATGGTTAGGATTGTCCGGTATTCTTGTAGGTAAATGAACAATCTGTGCAAGGTCATTAGTAATTCCAAAAGCCTCAGCATCTCGACCAGCTGGAGTGGTGAACATTAAAATCACCAAGGAAAATTACCCTACTGTTAGGAAAGTTGGATTGTAGAAAGTCAAGTTGCAAAGAGAGGAAGTCAAAGAGCTCCAAGTGATTAGTGGAGTTGGGGGGGATGGTAGAGACAACAGATGAATTTGACACAATGAGGTAGAGAGATTTTAAGCCAGAGAAGATAGAAAAGAAGAGATTCGAAATTACCAAGTCTCTGACAGGGAATATCAGAACGGACATATGCACAAGTACCACCTTTGAGGCGAAAGGAATCATACAGCGAATAATTTGGGCAACTGAGATGAGCAGTGGTTGAATCAACTGATAGCTGAGATTCTGTCAGAAAAAAGTACATGGGGTTTGGCAGACTGCAAGTGAAAATGTACATTGTTGAAATTAGAATTGAGACCATATATATTTGTGAAAGAACTAGGAAGTGTTTAGAAGATTTAGATCTTTTTGCAGATAAGCTTACTCACAATTCATAGTGTATTCAATAGTAAGAAAAAGTTGGGGAGGGTATGCTGTATGAAGTAATGAAATTTTTGGCTATGGCGTTCACGTGGTAAGAATATACAAAGATCCTTGACTTTTTTTTTAGGAGCATTAGCAACTAAGGCCATATTGCTCCATGATGTGCGGTGGTCATTCCCAGACCTTTCTGTATTTGGTGGGGACAGGCTCGAACCCCGGTCTAATCAAGAAGCGTGTGCTATGCACGGCTGCTCCTTCCCACCTGGCTATGGAGGCGCCTGATCCTTGACTTAACGTGGCCTCGACGATGCTCTCCGCATACACACTACTCAGAATCCCACCAGTCACTATCTGGCAGAGTAGAAGTAGCAAGATTATACACTAGCTGATCGAGAAGCCTCTTAGAGAATTACCAACAGGTTCGCTCGGGTGTACTAACTAGCGGCTGACCTGCGAACACCGTTTTAGAGCTGTACCATCGAAATGTAAGGAAGATTGGATCTTGTCATGATATTCATCATAACCTCAAAAAGTCATCAGTCATACTGCATGACGGAAGAGATGGGGAAGGGTTGACCAGAACTTAGCTCTGGAGATTAAACATGGGTTCCACTACTTCAAGCTTCCAATAAGCAAAGTGGTTGTATTGCACCGGTTGATGAGAGTCATCTACCACCTAGTGTTGCCTGGTAACACAGAGGGGTGGCATTCCTCCATGTGGTGTGGGCACCACACCTGGGTGGTCACCCACAGTGCGCATGTGCATGAAGGTTATACCCAGTGTTACTAATAGTCCCACCATCATGAAGGTGCAAGCAGAGGATTTGGCTGTCACAGACCGTCCAGACTTCGTCGAAATTGGGTCCACTTGACTTGAATGTCACCCGAATATCAGTTCCATCAGCATTTTAGACTCCCAGGGAAGTGCAGCTTGTCTGGCATATCTGAGAGAATGTCTGTGACAACCTCAAGGACCAAATTTCCCCAGGATTCAGTGCTGGGTCTGTTATTGTTTTCAATATTTATGAAGGTATATCAGGCTTAATGTCTAAGTTTTCAGATGATACAAATGTTGGCAGGGTGGTTAACAACACTCATCAAGGTGAGCTAGTGGAACAAGATCTGGGAAAATTGGGTCAATGGACTGAGCAATGGCAGTTGAAGTTTATCATTGACAAGTGCAAGGCACCGCACATCGTTAGCAGTAACTCCAGAGTATTTTATCAACTGCATGGTACTACACCCAGGGTAGTGAAAAACAAAAAAGAACTGGGGGTAATTGCACAGTCAGACATGAAATTCTCTGAGCAGTGGAGATATGCTGCCAGGACAGCTCATGGGGTTTTGTCAATGATATGAAGAAACTTCACTAGCAAGGATAAGGTTGTGGTTATCTCTTTGTACAAGGCTATGGTTAGGCTGTATTTTCAGCCTAACCATTTTCAGCCTGTATTTATACAGGTCTGGATAACTCACTTTAGGAAGGCTATAGATCTTCTGGAATGGGTGCACTGGGGCAACCAGATTGGTGAAGGGAACACAAGGGTGCTCTTACCTAGAAAGGCTTCAGTTCTGCAAAGAGAATCGACTGAGGTGTTTAAAGCCTTGAATGGATTGAGTAAGTTGAATGTTAATGGTATTCTTCCACTTGCTGAGATTACACACATGAGGAGGCATAAATTCAAGTTGAGGAAGGATGGTGCTTTCAACTAGTGGGTGGTTGATTGAATAAATTCAAGGGAGAACTAAACAAACTCTTGAAGGGTATAAATTGGGGTGAACTGTTCCCCTTCCCCTTTTTGCAATATTTGCCATTACTACTAATTCACTATAGCAGAGATTGCCTGTACACAGTTTTGAACTGCATAGGCAATCCCTGATGATTAAATTTTTACATTTAATCAGCAGGCACATGTAGTTTTTTCGCACTTGCAATGTTTCTCAATTTATTCTAGTACTATATCTAGATTTGTTTTTGTCAGTATCTGACCACAGGACCTTTGCTAATGCTGTAAAATAAGAACTAATAATTTGTAAAGAATATAAACATCATTTATTACAAAAGAATGAAGATCGATATGCTGAAAGCATGCCAATGGCTTCAAAACTTATAAAAAAAATTCAAACACTGATCAGGTAAATAGTTATATTACAGCAAGTTAAAGGACTATAAATGAATCGTTTCATTACCTTCATCTTTGGAGGATGCATCTTCAGAGTTCTTAAGGAGCTCATCTTCACTATCCTCTGCAGTGTCCCCAGCAACAGAAGCAACTTCTTGCTTGATTTCTTCTTGGGAATGCTGCTGGGAATGTTGCTAAAAAATAATAAGATAACTGTCTGATATTTATTTATTTTATAGATTGATAAGGTAGAAGTAAATTTAGTGAAATTAAAAAAAAAATATATATAATATTTCACAGTTCAGTAACTTTTTGTTACTTATTGATTATCATTGTCCTGCGGCTAAAGCTTAAGAACTGTTTTGGTGTGATGATGCAGATGAAGTGATTTTTTTGTCTTTCTGAAAAATTGGTCTTCAAATATTACCAATATCCAATTTGGTAACATTGCCATTACTAACCTAAAATGGCTGTGTTTTATTTATTTTTTTGATAATGGCTATTCATACTCAGTTCTATCCTTGCAAAAGAAGAATACAGTAGATACAGTAACTAAAGGAATTTCTATATGGTAAAGAAACTTTTGGGGTAATGAACCCCTTCCTCAGCTAAGTACATACACACAGAAATGTAAACATAACATAAAATGTTAAGAATGGAATAAATTAATAAGCAGTGCATGCTCGGATTGCTGGGAGAGCATGCAGATGAACGTGAGAGTGTTCAATCACCTACTATCTCAGATCAGGTGATAGTTGTTGGTACCCAGCACGTATATGGGATGACTGCCAGCATTTGTCATGCCTTAACACTACAGACTACAAAATTGGGTGTAGTCTTGTACCTCTACTGCAATTTAAAACTTTGTGACAGCTAGATATGTTTAGGGACTCTAACTACAGGCAGTGATAGTAGTGCCAAGATTGGTTGATTGCTTTGCTGTCGCAGCTGGGATTGAGGTCATGTTGAGTGGACCAGAAATGCTCTGTGGTTGCAGGGTACACAGTCACGTAGGTGGATGCACCTAACATTTTCCGCAAGGCGGTCCCGGAGTCGTCTGGAGCTTTCCCTCACATAGCAGCTGCCACAACCTTGGTAAGTGATCCTATATACAATACTGCTGCGTAAGAGAGAGGAGATGGGTGTTTTTACTCTTGAGACCAGAGATCACAAACTTCTACCAGGAAATTGTAAGCACTTGACGCGGTACTAGCTGACCTGTAGTTCGTGATGCTCGCAGTACACCACATCAGTTTCCAGTATACCAAGATTTCCAGACAAGGCCCCACCCATCTCACTAAGACATCCAGGAAACAAAAGGGATAGGGAGTTGTATTCTAATAGCTGGGTATCTAAACCTCAGGGAATGATGGTGAAAATATCATCTACATACCTGCACCACATGGTGATTGGTATCGGTGGGTTCAGGAATATGTGTTCCTCTAACTTTGCAGAGCTGACAGGGGTTGTATTTGAGATATAGAAAGGTCACCTGCTTCTACTCTCTTCCCTCATCACAATTCAATCCAAAACACAATTTGAAAATTAAAGGGGAACAGTTGAAAACGATTGGTAAAATAAATTTGCACATAACATTTCAAAGAAATGGAGAATTGCTTTATTCAAACCAGAAGAGAGAAACACAAACAGATTTTTTGTGCAAGTGAAGATAGCATGCTTGATGTGTTTAGAATTGTTTTTGCCAGAGGTTTGCACTTCAGAAGTTCTTTTACAGTTCATCAATTTGTATTCTTTCAAAACTTTTGGATCAGCTGGATTTGAACATGAGTTGCCGGTTGTTAATGATTGCATTTTGTACTTTCAATTTGCTAATTCTGAAAAGTGCTCATATAGCTTTTCTCACCCACTTCTAACCTCTTATTTAAACAGACTTATCAAATGCTGCCACTGTTCACCAGTCTACTTACATGCTGACACCAAAGGCAACCAATGTATATCCACATGTTTCAAATTCTTTTTTATTTCAGTGGCATGCATTAGTTGAAACTGTTTAAATCTATCTTTCCTTATAGTATTTCTTTCTAAATAGTATTACAATTCTGCCACGTAAGCAACCATTCTCAGAGGAAGGCATGAAACTCCCTTTCCAGAATTAATAATATGACAAGAACAGCCTATTACCATCAAGTACTCAATCTGCTCTTTTACCCTTGACTTCAGTTTTTAGATCTACCATAACAGGCACATTATCAGCATTAAGTGCCAGACAGTTTTATAAAGGAATCTCACTTAATGTATCTGTAGAATCACCTTCCACTGCTAATGCAGAGCAAGCAGATGATTTTTTTTTTTTTTTTTTTCCATTACAAAACATCACAATGGAATATAGCAGTTTTTCAGAACCATCGCTACCTATGTTTTTTTTTTTTTGGTAGTTGTTGGCGCATCGGCTTCTGTGGCCATAGTGCACCCTCCCAAGGTTTTTTTGCAGTACTTTGATCCAAGCCCGAGGCAGGATTCGAACCCGCGACCTTTGGGTTGCCAGGCAGGAACTTTACCCGCCTGGCTAGCCCGGTCGGCCGCTACCTATGTAATTTCACTAACAATATTGTTGTTTTTGCATTTCAATAATTGTCTCCTTTTTTTTTTTTTTTTTTTTTTGCTATTTCACTATCGGGAAACATTACTGAACAATATGCCTGCATGGTCAGTAAAACTGAGACAGAGTGTGTCCTATAACAAAAGATGAAATAAAAAAATTTAGCTTGTATGACATCATTGTCACCATGAAACCCAATATCTATTTTTGCATTTCTTTCTTTTCCTCTCATGCTATCATTATGCTTATTTATTTGCAAATGTTTAATTACATTGTGTTCCACTGCTTAACACCAAAAAATCACACTGAAAAATGGTATACACAAGGCAAACTTGTCCTTGAGGTTGTCACAGACATTCTCTCAGATATGCCAGACAAGCTGTACTTGCTATCTGGGAGTCTAAAACGCTGATGGAACTGATATTCGGGTGACACTCAAGTCAAGTGGACCCAATTTCGGCGAAGTCCGGACGGTCTGTGACAGCCAAATCCTCTGCTTGCACCTTCACGATGGTGGGACTGTTAGTAATCCTGGGTCTAACCTCCATGCGCAAGTACATGGTGGGTGACCACCCAGGTGTGAACCAACGTAAGCAGGGGTCGAGGTGTGGCGCCCACACCACATGGAGGAACGCCGCCCCTCTATGTTACCAGGCAGTACTAGGTGGTAGATGACTCTCATCAACTGGTGTAATACCACCACTTTGCTTACTGGAGGCTTGAAATGGTGGAACCCATGTTTAGTCTCTAGAGCTAAGTTCCGGTCAACCTTTCCCTATCTCTTCCATCATGCAGTATGATTGATGACTTTTGAGGTTATGATGAACGTCGTGGCGAGATCCAATATTCCTTACATTTCGAGGGTACAGCTCTAAAACGGTGTTCGCAGGCCGGCCGCTAGTTAGTACACCGGACTGAACCTATTGGTAACTCTCTAGGAAGCTTCCGGATCAGCTAGTGTATAATCTTGCTGCCTCTACTCTGCCAGATAGTGACTGGAGGGAGTCCGAGTAGTGTGTATGCGGGGAGCATTGTCGAGGCCACGTTATGTCAAGGATCTGGGTATATTCTTACCACATGTACGCCATATCCAAAAATTTCATTATTTCATACAGCATGTCCCACCTACTTTTTCTTACTATTGAATACACCATGAATTGTCAAACTAAAAGAGCAAGCTTATCTGCGAAAAGATCTAAACCTCCCAAGGACTTCCTAATTCATTTAACAAATATACGTGGTCTCAATTCTAATCTCAACGATGTCCATTTCCACTTGCAGTCTGCCAAACCCCATGTACTTTTTCTGACAGAATCTCAGATATCGGTTGATTCATCTACTGCTCATCTCAGATGCCCAAATTATTCGCTGTATGATTCCTTTCGCCTCAAAGGTGGTACTTGTGCATATGTCCGTTCTGATATTCCCTGTCAGAGATTTGGCAATTTGGAATCTCCTCTCTTTGATCTTCTCTGGCTTAAAATCTCTCTACCTCATTTTGTCAAATTCATCTGTTGTCTCTACCGTTCTCCCAACTCCAGTAATCACTTGGAGCTCTTTGACTTCCTCTCTTTGCAACTTGACTTTCTCCAGTCCAACTTTCCTAACAGTGAAGTAATTTTCCTTGGTGATTTTAATGTTCACAACTCCAGCTGGCTTCCGTTTTCTAGTCACACCGACCCAGCAGGTCGAGATGCTGAGGCTTTTGCAATTACTAATGACCTAGCACAGATTGTTCATTTACCTACAAGAATACCAAACAATCCTAATCATACAGCCAATACGCTTGATCTTTTTCTCACAAACAACCCTTCTAAGTACACGGTCGAAGTGAGAGGTCCTTTAGGCACTTCAGATCACAACTTGGTGATTGTCTCTTCTCCAATGGAACCTTTATCTCATGGCTATTCCCAACCACGTGTTGTTTGGCATTACAAGAATACAAAATGGGATGACCTGCGAGACTTCTTTTCTTCTTTTCCTTGGTCGGATTACTGTTTCAAAACTTCTGATGTCAACGTTTGCTCAGATCGTGTCAGTGAAATTATTCTTGCAGGAATGGAATCCTTTATCCCACACTCTACTTTAAAATCTCGTCCTTTATCTAAACCTTGGTTTTCCAATAAATGTGCTAAGGCTGTCCAAGAGAAGAATGTTGCATATCGTAATTGGCTTGTTTCTAATTCTTCAGTTTCATTTTCTGCCTACACCAAAGCTCGCAACAGTTGCAAAGCAGTTATTAACCAGTCCAAACTAGAGTTTGAACAGGCTAAGAGTAGAAAACTTGCTTCTTGCCCTAATGGTAGCCGAGAATTCTGGTCTCTTGCCAAAGCTATTGGCCACAACTTTTGCCCATCTTTGCTCCCACTTCTGTCCAAACCAGATGGTTCTGTTGCCACTTCAGCCAAGGATAAAGCTGACCTGCTAGCATCCCATTTTTCTTCCAGCTCATGTATTAATGATCTTGGTAAAACACCTCCCACCATTCCCAACACGCTCCATTCAATGCCTCCTGTGGTCTTCCGTCAAAAGGATATCAGAAGGATTTTGATGAATCTTGATGCTAAGAAAGCTCCAGGTCCTGATGGTATTTCTCCACTTGTTCTCAAAACCTGTGCTCCTGAACTTACTCCTATTCTTTGCCGCCTTTTTTCACTTTCTTATTCCAAAGGTGTTTTTCCTTCTGCTTGGAAATTTGCTCATATCCAGCCAGTTCCTAAAAAGGGTGACAAATCCCTCCCATCCAATTATCGTCGCATTGCTATTACTTCTACTCTTTCTAAAGTAATGGAGAAATCAATTAACCGCCAACTCTTAAAGTACCTAGAAACCTTCCGTCTGATCAACGATCACCAGTATGGATTCCGTCAGTGTCGATTCACTGGAGATATTCTGGCTTATGTTACCCATTTATGGACTAATTCAATGGAAAGGTTCGGTGAAACACAAGTAGTTGCTCTTGACATCTCAAAGGCTTTTGATCGTGTTTGGCATAAAGGTCTTCTAAACAAGCTTCCATCTTATGGTTTGCCAACTGTTTTTAGTAATTGGTTATCCAGTTTTCTCTCTGATTGCTCACTGAGGGTGATGGTAGATGGCTCTCTGTCTTCTAACTTCCCCACTAATGCCGGTGTCCCCCAAGGTTCAGTTCTTTCCCCCACTCTTTTCCTCTTGTATATCAATGACCTTCTTCCATTGACTGGAAATCCTATCCATAGTTTTGCCGATGATAGCACATTGCATTCAACTTTCCATTTTGAGAAACCTTGTCCTGCTCAATCAACTTCAACTTCTCGAAAATCTGCTACCAATTCCTTAAATGCCGATCTTCAGGTAATTATCCAGTGGGGCAAAGACAACTTAGTTGATTTCAACCCTTCTAAAACTCAGTCTTGTCTTATATCTCGCAAAAAGGATTCTTCTACTCCTATGCTTATCTTTAGTGACACTCCGATTTCTAGGCAAAATGATATATCTCTTTTGGGGATTACCCTGACTTCTAATCTCTCTTGGCACAAGCACATTACAAATATTGCTTCCTCTGCATCTAAAAAACTTGGTTTTCTCTTTCGCTCTCGGCGTTACTTTTCTTCCAAACAGCTTCTCACTCTGTATAAATCGCAAATTCGCCCTGCCATGGAATATTGTTCCCATATCTGGGGTGGGGCCCCCAAAACCTCTCTCCGGCTTCTTGATTCCATTCAGAAGAGGGCAGTTAGGTTAATTAATGATTCATCTCTGACAGAGTCTCTCCACTCGCTTTCTCATAGACGCACTGTTTCTGCTGCATGCCTCTTCTACAGATACTTCCTTGGGCACTGTTCTTCTGAATTGGCTTCTATAATTCCCGCTCTCTCTTTCAAAACAGTCCAAACACATGCCGCCACCAGCCAACGTCCATTTACTGTCCAACTTCAAACCCACAGAACCAACTTCTCATCTTCCTCATTTATTCATTCAACTGCCGTTTTCTGGAACAACCTTCCTTTATACATATTTCCTGAAAATTACAATCTACAGAAGTTCAAGTCCAATGTCAACAAATATCTTCTTTCGTCTTCTTAACCTCAAACCCAAGCACGGTACTAAGTACTATAGGTTCTAATACCTCTCGTGTTTGGGGTTCTCATAAAAAAAAAAAAAAACTTGTTACCTTTTCACATTTTACAATATACCTTGTGTCTTTGAAATTTTATGTGGTGTTTCTTTGATATCTGATTGAAAGAAATTAACTAGCTTTGCACAAGACAGATCAAATGAAATCATACATTACAGAGAAAAATGCTCTTATCATGCATTTAAATTCTGCAACATAGGCTATTACACAACTATTAGACAAAAATTCTTTAACGAAAATAAGCAGAAATCCGTAAAATAAAAGAAAGAAAAATCCAATTTTAATATTCCTTTATTATTATGTTTTGTGAAAAGAACAAGATAGAGAATGGTCAAATATAGTAAAAACTCATTTTAATTACCACTCATCTTATGATGTGTTATCAACAAGTTCAGGGACTGATGTATCTTGAAATTGTATTATGGTGGCAGTATGGTCAAACAGTGACCCAGACATACTATAAAACAGTTCTACAGTGATTGTGCCATCATGGTCAGAAAAAAAATGGCTGGAAAAGTAGGGTTTAGAGAATTGGCAAATGCACCACAATAGCACCCTGCACACTTCATTTACATTCAAGAATTGCTTATGTAGCTTTCCATTGCTGTGATCCCCAGTCTGCCAACCTGTAATTTTTTCTTTTCCAAGATTAAAGTTGCTGTTAAAATTGGCAGATTTCCAAACTGAGGAAGTTATTCTCAAAGCAATAGGAGCTATTTAACAAATCCAAAAGCAGTTTGTCGGGAATGCTTTCAGAAGTTGCAGAAACTCTGGAATTTGTGCATACAGCCAAAGAGATTACTTTCAAGGTAATTCATCTGAAAAACTTAGTGATGAGCAAAATGCAGCCTGCTGAATGTTACGGTGTGACCCAGGTTCTAAATTCAAGAACACCAAACAAAAAAAATATATTAAAGTCAATGAAATAACTGTTGCAGTGTTTGGTTTTATTGCTTTTGGTTTAGATTCTGGACAACAACAAAATGGTGACTTAAATGTAAATACTTTCAACATTGTCTAATTCATATTTTATATACAAGTATATACTTACCTTGACAGCATTCGTTGATCAGTAATGTCATTAATGATAAATGAATAATAATAATAAAAAAAAATAGATAACATTTTTATAATGAATCCCATGTATATTTTTTTGTTCCTGAATTAGCTCCCAAGCCAAAAAGGTTGCTCACTACTGGAATATATGATAAATCACCTTCATCTCCGAAACATTAGTTCAGTTGCAGAACTTTTTAAACACACCTTGTATACATGCATACAGGGATTAAAGAGTATAGCTTCACAAGAGAATTATGGAAATAAAGCCAATTAACTTTAAAGTTCCCAATACCGTTGTTTATTATAAAATTATTCTCATAAATGTATGTAGGATCATAACTCATATATAATTAATTATTTTGGTATGTTACCAAAAAAAAAAAAAAAAAAGAAAAAAAAAGAGACTCAAGAATAAGTTCTATATACTTACATTCAGAGGTAGTTCCTTGGCTAGTTTTAAAACCATAGATTGTAAATATAGCGGCAACTTTTTAATTGGTTGGTTACTGTGTGTAAAGAAATGTGGATATTTATGAGATAATAATCTCAGTGCTCTCCAGCCATAGTTGCTATCATGTAAATGCCTGGAAAGTAATATGAAAAATTAATTTTATATACTCTATATATATATATATATATATATATATAATCATGCTGCTGCGACCGATATCTGCTCTACTATCCTTATTTATTAATTTTTATTTTCACTTAATTTTGCACTTATTTCTGCTGTCTAATATTCGATTCATTTGGATTTAATTCGAATTATATTTACATGGTAGTAGTGTGATTAATTGCTAATGCTGCGTCTGTGCTGCCCTCTATAGCCTAATTTAGTTCCAGATATATACAGTGAAACTTCTCCTAACGA
The DNA here is from genome assembly GCF_048544385.1 of Mastigoproctus giganteus. Taxonomy (NCBI): domain Eukaryota; kingdom Metazoa; phylum Arthropoda; class Arachnida; order Uropygi; family Thelyphonidae; genus Mastigoproctus; species Mastigoproctus giganteus. The sequence goes on from NC_143579.1 coordinate 101,530,469, forward strand.
CACCTCTCGCTAACGGACATCTGTCTCTACAACGGACATTTTCAAATTCCCCAACTCACCTCCATTGGTTTTAACGTGTTTGCAGCTTCTGTCTAGCGGACATTCTCTGTAACGGACGCTGACAGGCAATCTGCACTGTTTCGTTTACATTAGCACTTAATTTGATCTCCCCATAACGGACAGCGGGCGAGCTTACGGCCCTTTTTCTAGGAACTTTTCTTCCACGTATTGCCTCAATCGTGTGTTTATTTTCTATTTTCCATTCTCTGAATTTTATCAAGGTTTACATCGCGGTTCTAAACCCCTTTTCAAGAATTTTAAGGCAAGTGTAAAACTTCTGATGAATTCGGTGTGTGCAGGGGGGGGGGAGTAAATGGTCGGCCTTTCGTCTTTTCAGTTTCAGTTTTGTTCAGTTTCGTGTGAAGTGCACAATGTCTTCTCGTAAACATTTAACTTTAAAAGATAAAGTCGAACTCATTAATGCGTATGATCGGCAAAAAAATAGTGTTCGCAATCTCGCTGCAAAATTCAAAATCGGGAAGATGCAGGTAAGCGACATCCTAAAGAAAAAAACGAACTGCTCAAACAATTTTGGCAACACGGAAATGATCAGGTTCAAAAATCATTCCCGGAAACTGTTGGACTTCAAATTTGTCGCACACGTGCTAAAAAAATTCCCATTAATGGGCCTATTATTAGGGAAAAGGCTTTGGAGGTTGCGAAATCTATGGGAGTAAATGAGTTCAAAGCTTCTGTGGGATGGCTAGACAAGTTCAAAACTCGGCATAAAATTTCTTGGAAAACCGTATGTGGTGAAGGTGGATCTGTTGATACTGGGGTTGTAACAGAGTGGACCGTCAAATTGGAAGATTTATGTCGTGATTTTGAAGCTAAGGATATTTACAACTGTGACGAAACAACCCCAGGGTTGTTTTTTTAAAGCTCTTCCTGAAAAACGAAAAGTGCCAGGGCAGAAAAATTTCTAAGGAACGTTTGACTGTACTATTGTGTACAAATATGCTGGGAGACTTTGAACAACCTCTTGTTATAGGAAACCCACAAAATCCTCGTTGTTTCAAGGGCATAAAGTTGAATCTTTTGGATGTTGACTGGAAGTCTAATAAAAAAGCATGGATGACATGAGATATCACGAGCGAATGGATAAGTCACTTTAACCAAAACATGATTTGTCAAAACAGAAAAATTATTCTTTTCATGGATAATGCTGGATCTCACCTGCACTTTGAATTGTCCAACATTCAAATCATTTTTCTGCCACCAAACACATCTGCAGAGTGTCAGCCCTTGGATCAAGGGATAATAAAAAATTTTAAACTTCACTACAGAAAACGTGTTTTAAGACATCCCATTGCAAACATGAACGATGTAACACGTGCGAGTGAACTTGCAAAGAAAATCAGCATCCTAGATGCCATTCAATGGATTTCCTCTTCAGTAAACGCAATTAGAAAACAAACTGTCGTGAACTGTTTTGTAAAGTCTGGCTTCTCAAATGCAAAAATTGAAGTTGTGAACAGCAATGCGGAGCACCAAGAAGAACAAGAACTTCAGCATCTATTGATAATGCAAGATACTTCAGCTACAAGTGACCCTAGCTACAAAGATATAGACTCAAACCTCACTACAGAAGATGGTGCTCTAGATATCAACAACATTATCATCGATATTTTTCAAGAAGTTCCTCATTAGGATGAAGAAATGGAAGGAGGTCATTCTGTCGAAGAACATATTAACGACGAACCACCGATGAAAATAGAAGAAGCGCTCATACAAATCAATCGTTTAAAATGTTTTTCGCCGCTGAAGAAGATACTGAAGGACTTTCGATGGTTTCTTCACTCCAAGCAAATGTTGAAAACAAAATTATCAGCCGGAAGAAGGTGCAGAAGAAAATAAGTGATTACTGTATGCATTTTTCTTAAGATAAAGTCATAATATGCATAGCACAATTGTATGTATATTATTTACAAAAATATTGTGCAAAATCCGTATATAATTTAATTTAATTTTACATTAAACATTTAACAATTTTTCTTTATCTCTTGTGTATGTAATTGTATATTATTTACAAAAATATTGTTCAAAATCTGTATATATTTTAATTTAATTTTACATTAAATGTTTAACGATTTTTCTTTCTTTCTTTTTTTTTTTTTTCTCCCCCAGACTTCTTGTTAGCGGACACTTCTCTCTAACGGACACATTTTCGTTTCCCATGGCTGTCCATTAAAGGGAAGTTTCACTGTATATGTTTAGCAGTTGCTTTGTCTGTTCAGTAGTTTGGTTTTTCCATATGAGTATCGCTTCTCTGTCCTATTATTTTACACTACATATGGACCACCGCTGTGTAAATCTACTGCACCATCAGTGTGATTCTTGTATCCTTTCACGGCATGGATTTGTGTAGCGTTTGAAATGTAGTGGTTCCCCGACGAGATGGAGCATAATGGTCAGTCTTTTTATTATATTTGATATTATGGTATGATCTACTTTTTATTTTTACTTTATTCTCTATTTTTACTTATTTCTGTATTCTTGGGTGGTTACATTTACATATAGTGATATTTCACACAATTTGGAAACTGGCACCGGTAAATTTTCCTTTAATTTGGACCCTTTTTTCTAAATATGGTCCTTGAGGTTGTCAATGACATTCTCTCAGATATGCCAGACAAGCTGCACTTTCTACCTGGGAATCCAAATCGCTGATGGAACTGATATTCGGGTGACACTCAAGTCAAGTGGACCCAATTTCGGCGAAGTCCAGATGGTCTGTGACAGCCAAATCCTCTGCTTGCACCTTCCCGATGGTGGGTGACCACACAGGTGTGAACCAACGTAAGCAGGGATTGAGGTGTGGCGCCCATAACATATGGAGGAATGCCACCCCTCTATGTTACCAGGCAGTACTAGGTGGTAGATGACTCTCATCAACCGGTGCAATACCATCACTTTGCTTATTGGAGGCTTGAAGTAGTGAAACCCATGTTTAGTCTCTAGAGCTAAGTTCTGGTCAACCGTTCCCTATCTCTTCCATCATGCAGTATGATTGACGACTTTTGAGGTTATGATGAACATCGTGGCGAGATCCAATATTCCTTACATTTAGAGGGTACATCTCTAAAATGGTGTTCTCAGGCCGGCCGCTAGTTAATACACTGGACCGGACTGAACCTATTGGTAACTCTCTAGGAGGCTTCCGGATCAGGTAGTGTATAATCTTGCTACCTCTACTCTGCCAGATAGTGACTGGAGGGAGTCCGAGTAGTGTGTATGCGGGGAGCATTGTTGAGGCCACGTTATGTCAAGGATCTCGGTATATTCTTAACATGTGTACGCCATATCCGAAAATTTCATTACTTCACACAGAATATCCCACCCACTTTTTCTTACTATTGAATACACCATGAATTGTCAAACTAATAGAGCAAGCTTATCTGCAAAAAGATCTAAACCCTCCCAAGCACTTCCTAATTCATTTCACAAATATACGTGGCCTCAATTCTAATTTTAACGATGTCCATTTCCACTTGCAGTCTGCCAAACCCCATGTACTTTTTCTTACAGAATCTCAGTTATTGGTTGATTCAACCACTGCTCATCTCAGTTGTCCAAATTATTCACTGTATGATTCCTTTTGCCTCAAAGGTGGTACTTGTGCATATGTCGTTCTGATATTCCCTGTCAGAGACTTCGCAATTTGGAATCTACTCTCTTTGACCTTCTCTGGCTTAAAATCTCTCCACCTCAGTGTGTAAAATTCATCTGTTGTCTCTACCGTTCTCCCAACTCCACTAGTCACTTGGGAGCTTTTTGGCTTCCTCTCTTTGCAACTTGACTTTCTCCAGTCGAACTTTCCTTGGTGATTTTAATGTTCACAACTCCAGCTGGCTTCCGTTTTCTAGTCACACCGACCCAGCTGGTCGAGATGCCGAGGCTTTTGCAATTACTAATGACCTTGCACAGATTGTTCATTTACCTACAAGAATACCAGACAATTCTAATCATACAGCCAACATGCTTGATCTTATTCTAACAAACAACCCTTCTAAGTACGCGGTCGAAGTTAGTGGTCCTTTAGGCACTTCAGATCACAACTGAACAGGCATTTGGAGGGAATGTTATTTTATTTTTTTTTTGGCTGATGCTGAATAAGCTCATATACTTGCTTTCTTGCATCACATGCCACTACTACTACTTGGTGATTGTCACTTCTCCAATGGAGCCTTTATCTCATGGCTATTCCAAACCTCATGTTGTTTGGCATTACAAGAATGCAAAATGGGATGACCTGCAAGAGATCTTTTCTTCTTTTCCTTGGTTGGATTACCGTTTCAAAACTTCTGATGTCAACGTTTCCTCAGATCGTGTCAGTGAAATTATTCTTGCAGGAATGGAATCCTTTATCCCACACTCCACTTTAAAATCTCGTCCTTTATCTAAACCTTTCTTTTTCCAAAAAATGTGCTAAGGCTGTTCAAGAGAAGAATGTTGCATATCGTAATTGGCTTGTTTCTACTTCTTCAGTTTCATTTTCTGCCTACACCAAAGCTTGCAACAATTGTAAAGCAGTTATTAATCAATCCAAACTAGAGTTTGAACAGGCTTAGAGTAGAAAACTTGCTTCTTGCCCTAATTGTAGCCGAGCATTCTTGTCCCTTGCCAAAGCTATTGGCCACAACTTTTGCCCATCTTTGCTCCCACTTCTGTCCAAACCAGATGGTTCTGTTGTCACTTCAGCCAAGGATAAAGCTGACCTGCTAGTATTCCATTTTTCTTCCAATTCATATATTAATTGATCTTGGTAAAACACCTCCCACCATTCCCAACACGCTCCATTCAATGCCTCCTGTGGTCTTCCGTCAAAAGGATGTCAGAAGGATTTTGACAAATCTTGATGCTAAGAAAGCTCCAGGTCTCAATGGTATTTCTCCACTTTACTCCTATTCTTTGCCACCTTTTTTCACTTTCTTATTCCAAAGGTGTTTTTCCTTCTGCTTGGAAATTTGCTCATATCCAGCCAGTTCCTAAAAAAGGTGACAAATCCCTCCCATCCAATTATCGTCCCATTGCAATTACTTCTACTCTTTCTAAAGTAATGGAGAAATCAATTAACCGCCAACTCTTAAACTACCTAGAAACCTTCCATCTGATCAACGATTGCCAGTATGGATTCCGTCAGTGTCGATCCACTGGTGATGTTCTGGCTTATATTACCCATTTATGGACTAATTCCATGGAAAGGATCGATGAAACACAAGTAGTTGCTCTTGATATCTCAAAGGCTTTCGATCGTGTTTGGCATAAAGATCTTCTAAACAAGCTTCCATCTTATGGTTTACCAACTGTTTTTAGTAATTGGTTATCCAGTTTTCTCTCTGATCGCTTACTGAGGGTGATGGTAGATGGCTCCCCTCTTCTAACTTCTCCACTAATGCCGGTTTCCCCAACAGTTCAGTTCTTTTCCCCACTCTTTTCCTGTTGTAGATTAATGACCTTCTTCCACTGACTGGAAATCCTATGCATTGTTTTGCCGGTGATAATTCATTGCATTCCAATTTGAGAAACCTTGCCCTGTTCAATCAGCTTCAACTTCTCGAAAATCTGCTACCAATTCCTTAAATGCCGATCTTCAGGTGATTCTCCTGTGGGGCAAAGACAACTTAGTTGATTTAAACCCTCTAAATCTCAGTCTTGTCTTATATCTCGCAAAAAGAATTGTTTTACTCCTATGCTTATCTTTAGTGACACTCCGATTTCTAGGCAAAATGAAATATCTCTTTTGGGGATTACCCTGACTTCTAATCTCTCCTGGCACAAGCACATTACAAATATTGCTTCCTCTGCATCTAAAAAACTTGGTTTTCTCTTTCCCTCTCGGTGTTACTTTTCTTCCAAACAGCTGCTCACTCTGTATAAATCGCAAATCCACCCTACCATGGAATACTGTTCCCACATCTGGGGTGTCCCCAAAACCTCTCTCAGGCTTCTTGATTCCATTCAGAAGAGGGCAGTTATGTTAATTAATGATTCATCTCTAACAGAGTCTCTCCTCTCACTCTCTCATAGACGTACTGTTTCTGCTGCATGCCTTTTCTACAGATACTTCCATGGGCACTGTTCTTCTGAATTGGTTTCTATAATTCCCGCTCTCTCTTTCAAAAGAGTCCGAACGTGTGTCATCACCAGCCAACATTCATTTACTGTCCAATTTCAAACTCACAGAACCAACTTTTCATTTTTCTCGTTTATTTATTCAACTGCCGTTTTCTGGAACAACCTTCCTTCATACATATTTCCTGAAAATACGTCTACAGAAATTCAAGTCTAATGTCAACAAATATCTTCTTTCGTCTTCTCAACCATCAACCCAAGCACAGTACTAAGTACTATAGGTTCTAATACCTCTCGTGTTTGGGGTTTACATAAAAAAAAAAAAAAAAAAATTATCTGATAATGTTTTTCCAACAGTACTCTATTTTTAATTTTTGATGTTAAATTCTTCTTCACTCTACTGGTTTGCTACGCTACTGGCATACTTTCATTTCTTTTATTGTAACATAAAATTACAGTTAAATACACGCAAACATGTTATGGTTTTTGCACATTTGCTGCCACTGATGTCTGCTCTACTATCCTTACTTATTATTTTCACTTAACTTTGCACTTATTTCTGTTGTCTAATATTCAATTCATATATATATATATATATAATTAAGGTATATTAGATAAGGTAAAATTATATGTAATTTTACAGTACAACAGATAATACAGTTAAGCAGATATACATGCACCTTGTGAATTGAGCTCACTTCTGAATTAAGTAAACTCTATAATCATAATACTAACATTATCATTAAGTATAGAGATGAGACATCTGAAAGAAAAGAATACTGATTATGTTGGAATAACAGCAATATAAGTTATGTATTACTATATACAGAAATTGAAACAGTACTAGCGTATGTATGCTAGGGACAAAAGTTGATTAACATTGTAGAGCAGATACCATCTCTTAAGGGTACAAAATATTTTGCTGTACATGTTGGCACTCATGATATTAAGAGTTGGTCTGTGGAATTAATAAGTACAATGCGGAATTAATATGGGGAGTACAATGTGGAATTAATATAGGGAGTACAATGCGGAATTAATATGGAGAGTACAATGCGTACTCCCCATATTCAAATCCCTCCCATCCTCCGTTCCTATCCTGTCCGCCCTTTCTGGGAAGACAGGATAGGAAGGAGGGGTTATATTGTCAGTTAAGAAAGACAAAATTGAAGGCAGTGCATTCAATTGACATGGGTGGCCAGTGCAATGTTGATTCAGTTTGGTGTGAAATATGCACTGGGAAAGCAAAAAATAAGAGGAGTGAGTTAGAGGCCTAATGACACTGATAAGTACAATGAACAACTGTACAGAGAGTCGGCCAGTAAATCAGAATGCCTTATAATGGGAGATTTTAACTTTCCAGATATTGACTGGAATTTGTGGTTTTGTCCTTTGCACACTAGAAAGATATTAGTGGATTTATTGGATGACTGTTTCTACAGCAGCATGTTCAAGATGCAACCAGAGGGCATAATACACTTTATCTGATCATCAGCAGTGATTATTCATGCACTTCGAATCTGCAGATAAAGCAACCACTAGGTGGAAGTGATCACATTGTAGTGATATGAGATTTACTTATACAGGGTGTCTCAAAAATATTGGTAAAATATTACTTCATCTGACTTTCCACCTAAACCTTGAACAGTATTTCCTATTTGGTATGAAATGCTTAGTAGCTTCCATGATTAATCCTTGAATGATACCCATTTAGAATTTGCTGTTGGTAACATGATCAGTTTGTTCCATTGTATAGAATTTAAAAATTCTCTGAGACCACTCTGGTCACCTTTATGGAAACAAAAACCCTTAACCCTGATGGTAGTTGCATCTACAGGGTGTCTCAAAAATATTGGTACAAACGTTTAGGGGAGGTAGGTAACATCTAAAAGAAATGTGAATTGCATAGGAACCCATCTGATGTAATCGACAGCATGAGAATAAATAGCAAAACAGCATTAAAACGTTTCCCATGCAGACTTGAGAAATTTTCCCACGCTCACTGATATTTTCTCCCAGATTAATTTATCACAGTCCAGTGACTTGTCACATAGTTCCGAGATCAACATTTTAAAAAATTATCAAGTTAAGGAATATGCAGTATTGTTTGTAATATTTGCATTTATCCATAGTCTAGTCATCACTCAGTACGGTGTTAGACATTGTCCTTAACGGCCAGTTTACTCAAACATTGTAAAGGTAGAGGTTGATCTGTAATAGTACCACAAATAAGGTCAGGGAGGCCATGGCTATGAGAAAGTATTGGCTAAGAGAACACAAAGAATGGCAAGAAGGAATTTTTCATGTATGCGAAAACAACAAAAAAGAAGTTAATCAGATTAGACCCTGGTGTGCTGGGTGTGGGAAGGTCTTGGATAACCCAGCTGATGTTTGAGGTTGGCAGGGTTGTTAATGACACTAATGACAGTACACTGCTACAACAGGATTTATAAAGGTTGAGCAGATGGGCTGAGAGGTGGCAAATGAAGTTTAACATTGACAATGTAAAGTACTACATATGGGAAGCAGTAATCCCAGAGTAACATATCAACTCTGTGGTACCACACTGATAGTGGTAGAGAATGAAAAGGACCTGGGGATAATTGTGCAGGTAGGTATGAGTAGATATGAAGTTTTCTAAGCAGAGTAGACGGTTTGCAAGAGTAGCTCATGGTGTCTTGTCAATGATACACAGGAATTTTTCTAGCAGGAATAAGGAGGTGATTATGCCCTTGTCAAGCCACAACTCAAGTACTGTATACAGGTCTGGAGACCTCATTTCAAGAAGGATGTGAGCTAATGGAACGAGTACAGAGAAGGGCAACAAGATTAGTGAATGGAACAAAGGGTTGCTCTTACGAAGAAAGGCTTAAGTTTTGCAAATTACAGTGTCTGGAGACTAGGCACCTGCGAGGTGATCTGATTGAGGTGTATAAAACTTTGAATGGTTTGAGCATGCTCAATTCAAATTGAGGAAAGATGGTTGTAGGATAGATGTGTGGAAGTTTGCCTTTAGCCAGCAGGTGGTTGATTGGTGGAACAAATTTCCATCTGTCGTAGAAGTTGATAGCTTAATAGATTCAAGGCAGAACTTGACAAATATCTGGAGCAAGTGGATGTGGATGGGTGAAATAAGGTTTTTTTTTTTTTTTTTTTTGGCCGATGCTATATAAGCTTGCTCTCTTGCATCATGTGCCTTTGCTAATGCTGTGCTTGAATTGAACATGTATTTTGCATTGGTCTTTACTGACGAAAGACACTTCGTGCTGAGAAAAAGCTGTGCAAGTGAGGCCGAGCCACATGAAATTAGTGATGTCGTAATTACAGATCATCGTTCACTAGATAAATGTTTAGCATACAGATAAAAGCAAGTGAGGCTCTCGGAATCAATGGCATATATCCTGTAGTTTTGAGGGAGAGTGCGAGGGAGTGTACTGACCATTGAGGTTAATAGGGCATCTTTAGACTCAGAGGAGATTCCTTTGGATTAGAGAAGTGCCAGTGTATTGCTAATACATAAAGGTGGTTCTAAGAGTGAAGTTGGTAACTACAGACCAGACAGTCTGACAATCAGGGGTATAAACATTTTAGAGGAAATGATTAAGATCAATATCCGGGGACATTTACAAGGACACACAACATGACTTTGTTAAAGGTAAATCATGCTTAACTAACTTAGTAGGCTATTTTGACCAGTTACTCATCAGCTGGATTTAGGGAATAATTTCAACAGTTTATTTGGATGTTAGCAAAGCATTTGACTCAGTCACTCATGAGAGTTTACTGTATAAGCTTGAACAGGTGGGGATTACTGGTAAGATTCTAAGATGGATTGCTGCAGGACAGAAGGTAGAGGATTTTGATTAATGGATATTCTTGAGATTGGTGTAATGTCAAGAGTGGGGTCCTTCAAGGATCGGTCCTTGGACAACTGTTATTTCACATTTTCATAAATGACATTGATGAAGGGCGTGATGTCAAAATTTGCAGATGGCATAAAAATTAATGATCAGTGCAAAGCAGCAATCCTTTAGGATGACTTGAACAGACGTCAGTGATGGTCAGTAAGTGGTAGCTATGACAGTCAAATAAATTATACATTTGGTGGGGTTGAATTAAAAACAGTGGAGGAGGAAAGGGATCGGGTAGTTGCAATACATGCAGATATGAAGTTTTCTGAACAGTGTAAACAGGCAGCCATCGTGTCCTGTTGATGATTTATTGAATGTTATCCTGTAGAAGTAGGGTATTAGGCAATTGTAAGACCACATTTGGAATACTGTGTTCAAGTATGGAGACCTCACCTGGAAATAAAACACTGAGCTTCTTGAAAGGGTCCAAAGAAGGGCAATTCAAATGATGGAATCGGCAGAATGTTGACCGTATGAGGAAAGACTGCGATTTTGTAGGCTACCATGCACCTCAGTGGTGATCATATTGAAGTTTACAAGGTTCTGAGAGAGATTGATAAAATGAATGAAAGTGGAATTCTCACTGTTATAAAGAATTTGAGAACTATGGGTCATAAATCAAAATTACAGTGGTCAAGGTTTAGATTAGATTGAAGATGTTTTCTTTTAGCAAGAGAGTCGCCGATTGCTTGAACAAGTTGCCCTTGCTGGTAGTTGAGGCTGACATTTGAATAAATTCCAAGGTCAACAGTGTACTTACCTGTGTGAGGTGGGAAGCACATACAGGAGTACCTCGCATGGCGCGGTTAATTCGTGCCAAAAAAATACCGCGCTGATCGAGGTATTATTAGTATATATTTTAATGTAATGCGTTCCAAAAATTTGATTATATGGGTCAAGTTGCAAAATCCTTACTAACTGTGCATAACTGATTAAGATTTTCCTCTAATTCTTTGGGATCGTGGCTTATGACCACAATGTCATCTGCAAATCGTAAATGAATTAGGTACTCTCCGTTCACATTGACTCCTTTCTGCAACCAGTCTAATCTTCTGAAAGCTTCCTCAAGGGCAGCAGAAAACAGCTTCGGAAATGTTGTGTCTCCTTGTTGAACTCCTTTCTCGATTTTAAATTTCCTACTGTCTTTGTCTAATCTAATAAAGGAGGTAGCACTCTCATATATTTTCTTTAAAATCATAATATGTGGGGTATCTATGCCTTGTCTTTCCAGTGCCCGAAACATTGCCTTATGCTGTATGGAGTCAAATGCCTTTTCATAATCCACAAATGCCACGCATAATGGTGTTTTATATTCATTTGCTTTCTCCATTAGCTGTGATATTATGTGAAGGTGATCCATAGTTGAGAATCCTGTCCTAAAGCCAGCTTGCTCTTTCGGTTGATTCTTTCTGATCTGTTAGTAATGACCCTTGTGAACAACTTGTAGATGTGGGATAACAAGATAATTGGTCTATAATTTCCAATTTATCTCCTTTCTTATGCAGCAAAACAATGATTGCATTATTCCACTGCTTAGGCATCACACCTTTTCTAATGCACTTTGTGAAGAGCCTTGCCAGTTTTTGTGTTATGTCTCTTCCTCCCAATTTTAACAACTCTACAGTAACTTCATCTTCCCCCGGGGCTTTCTGATTCTTCATTTTCTTCAATGCACGTTCTACCTCATCGGGAAAATATCGGGTATGTCGTATGTGTTGCTAATTTGCAATCCATCTTCCCCACTGCTGGCATCATTCCCTTGCTCCTTGTATATTATAAGTACGCCATCGCTATCTTTCAGTTTCAGTATCATTTGTCTTTCTGTATTACTGCTCATGGCTGCTGATTTAAATCCTTTGCTTTCCCTTAATGCTTGTTCTACTTTTCTTGAGTTAAATCTTATGTCCTCTCTGAGTCTCTTTCTAATGGTTTTGCATAACTCAGTATACTCATTTTTCTCCTTGTCAGTGTTTATCTTGCTCTTCATTTTTTGCCTTCGGTTCATCATAACAAGTGTTTCTTGACTAATTTTTTCTTCTATGGATTTCTTTTTCCCTGTAGGTTTCTTGGGCTTTATCACTTTCAGAAAGTTGTAATATTCCTCGTCGATATCTTGGTCCTGAGCACTCTGCAGAAGCTCAAACTTGTTCTTAAGTTCCAGTACATACTGCTTTTTCTCCTCTTCTGTTATCTGAAAGACCTTTGTATTATTTACTCTAGTCAGTTTTTTCTTTCCTTTCCTACATCTTACCATTCTGTGATCACTTCCAACATTTACCGTATTCAGGACAGTAACATCATTCACAATATACCTTCTGTTAGTGAGGATGAAGTCGATTTCATTAGTTGTTAATCCATTTGGTCTCTTCCATGTCCACTTTCTGCTCACCCTTTTCTTGAAAAAAAATGTTCATTACTGACAATCCTTGAGATTCTGCAAATTTCACAAGTTTTTCGCCTCTTTCATTTCTTTCACCAATTCCGAAATTTACTATAGTTCTTTTTCCAACCTTAGCATTGAAGTCCCCCATAATAATAGTGTAGTGGGTTTTCTGCTCATCTAGAAGATACTCAATTTCAGTGTACATTTCTTCAACCTCTTCATCATCATGGCATCATATTATATACTTAGGTTTCAGAAGAGCTTTTGATACTGTTGCACATAAAAGACTATACATACTATACATGTAATTGGAGCAGTGTGGTATTACGGGCAAGTTACTGCTATGGATAAAGGGATGGTTGAGTGGGAGAAGACAGAGTGGTATCAATGGGCATTGCTCTTCTTGGACTAATGTTATTAGCAATATCCCCCCCAGCATTCCCATTGTTTTATATATTTATTAATGATATTGATGAAAGCATATTGGGCTTAATGTCTAAGTTTGTAACATGAAGGTTGGCAGGATGGTTAATGACAGTAATCAGGGTATGTTACTATAACAAGATTTAGAAAAATTAGACAGATGGGCTCAGAAGTGGCAGGGTAGTGAAGAATGATAAAGACCTAGAGATAGCTGTCAGATATAAAGTCCTCTGAGCAGAAGTTAGGCTACCAGGTCAGCTCATGGCTTTGGCTTTTGGTCAATGATATACAGGAATTTTGCCAGTGGGGATAAGGAGCTGATTATGCCATTGTATAAGGCAATGGTGTTGGGCCATATCTTGACTACTTCATACAAGTCTGGAAACCTCATTTGCAGAAGGATGTGGAACTGCTGGAATGGGTGCAGAGACTGTATATGCTTGCTTTCATACCTGATTTGACACTACCAGTGCTTTTTTTTTTTGTAAAAAAAATAATAGGTACCGGTACTCATTCTTTGCTATCAGGAAAATTTGAAATTTAAACTAAAAAATTATTCCTGATATTGTTACTTCAGTAGTAATGAATTTGGAATAAGAACAACAATTAAGTATATTAGCACACAGTTTATTAAGCCTAAATTTATTATACAAGTATATAAAAAATAAGTAAAAATAATTTCATAATAAAGTTTTTATAGAATGTTCCAAATTTTTATTACATTCCCATCCTGAATGACATTTCCAAAGCAGCCACGAATCGACTTATTTTGCTGGATCGAAGCGTGTCAGCGGTGGTGGGCCTACAATCTTAAGAAACAGTAGTGAAGAAATTGTTTTTTGTCATTGACAAAGCTGTGGTTGGGCTGGCAATCAGATTCATTTGTGAAAATTCAGATTCATTTTACGAAATTAGTAAATATCGTACTCAGAGCGTTCACCAAATGCTTCAATTCTTCTAAAACCATCTTTTCAATTAGGAAGATTTCATGGAAGTGTAAGCACATTTCACCATAATAACCCACAGAATTCCAGCTGTCAGTATTATTGCAAATTCAATAAGATCGAGTTTACTATCCGTTTATGATAGATTGCACTAACAATCTATCATAAACAGATAGTAACTGTGACTGCTAATTGTTTTTATTCTTTTATGGTTGTGACCTCCAGAATTTCGACCGAACCACGTGGTACCGTCGGAGACAATCGTAGGGTAATCTCCAGTGCTGCGGTCTCCTGCCCCGATTAAGTAAACCCTGGCTATTTTCTCAATTGATTTCTGTTTTTTAAGATTTGCCCCAAATAAACGGCTGTCCTGATTAACCGGTGGCCCAAATAACCGGAATCCACTGTATCTGGAGATGACACAGGCCCACCAGTTAGAACACAAGGAGATCAAGGCCCACCTGACTGCAAAGCTGGATATAAGCAAAGTTGAATGGCAGGAATATGATCACAGCCATAAACAGTTAGACAATCCTACTAATGTACTCCTTCAGGATCATAGATTCAGCCAACACTGAGCTGGAGGAGATCAACTAGGATAATGATGACCAGGAGCCACCAACACCACCAGACGTCGGCCATCAAGAGGCTGCCCATAGCCCTTAAAGAAGTAGGGGGGAGGGATGGACTGACCTCGTTGAACAGGATCAAGAACCTGCACAATTATTTCCAGGAAAACATAGCACCAATCTACTAAGGCACAAGAAAGACAGATAAATGGCATACGATAGTCAACCTCAACAAAGAGACCACACTGACACAGACAGAATAATAAAGACAGAAAGATGGGCAAAGAATATGCTCCATCGCAGACACTACAATGACTACATAGATAAGATGGCTTCTAACGCTTGGCTCGCAAACGAAAGGCACTTCCCCGAGAACTTCTCTTTACTGCATAAGGATAGAAGTAATCACAGAGAAATGTAACAACTGTGATTACTTCTATACTACACTTAGGGTGGCAGAAAATGAAAAAAAAGATCTGGGGGTAATTGTGCAGTCAGATATGAATTTTTTCTGAGCAATGCAGACAGCCTGCCAGAGCAGGTCATGGAGTATTGTCAATGATATACAGGAATTTTGCTGTAGGGAAAAGGAGGTGATTATCCCTTTGGTCAGGCCACACCTTGAGTACTGCGTACAGGTATGGAGGCTTCATTTTAGGAAGGTCATAGAGTTGCTTGAGCGAGTACAGAGAAGGGCAACAAGATCGGTGAGGGGAATGAAAAGGTCCTTTTACCAAGAAAGGCTTAAGTTCTGCAAACTGCAGCAGCTGGAGACTAGGCACCTGTGAGGTGATCTGATTGAGGTGTATAAAGCCTTGAAAAGGCATGCTCAATTCTGATGGGATTTTTCCGCTTGCTCAGATTACGAACCTGAGGGGGGTGGGCATCAATTCAAATTGAGGAAAGACAGTTGTCGAATAGATGTACGGAAATTTGCCTTCAAGCAGGCAGTTGATTGCAGGAACAAACTTCCATCAGTTGTTGTGGAAGTTGATAGCTTAAATAAATTCTAAGAGGGAATGGATGTGTGAAATAATTTTTTTTTTTTTCGCTGATGTTACATAAGCTCATATGCTTACTTTCTTGCATCCACATGCCTCTACTGCTACTACCAGGCAACCAACACTAGGAGCTATAGGAAATATATTGCCAATGACCCCGGAGCAACAGATGACACGGTGATGCCACCTGCCGCCAGAAACATTCCAGCACATAAAGAAGGATTACACTCACAGACATTACCATGTGGCTAGGATAATACAGCAGAAGGTAGCACAAAAATACCAGCTGATCAAAGGAAGTTTAATGTATTACAAGTACAAGCCTCAAGCCATACTAGACTTCTACTCACAAACTGTACTAGGACAGTGCCATAATAATGGACAAGATGATCTCATGCAATAGACCAGACATAACCTTCATTGACAAGAAGGAAATGGCTACCTACCTGATCAACATATCCAGAAAACATATGAGGAAAAGATCAGTAAGTACACAGACCTAAGATAAGAACTCAAAGATATGTGGCATATGGAATAAGCAATGACTATCCCGATCATCATGTCAACAACCGGCATGGTTCCAAAGAGCTTTCATAAAAACCTAACAACAACAGGCCCAGAGAACACTTACATGGAATGCCAGAAAGCCACAGTCCTGAACAGTTATAGGATAGTGAGGGAGTTCCTTGAACTCTAATTAATAATAATAACCAGACAAAACAAACCACCCATGCACTTGGTACCAGTGGCCAGCAGACAGGGTGGAAAAACATCCCATAAAGGAGAAAATATGTTTTATAATAATAACAATACCCACCTCCCCCAAGTTTGAAGTGCTGGCTGAGGAAGATATTGGTGCCACCTGGTGTTGCTCCCAGGGACTAACATTATCACTGGATGTAAGCTGAAGCTAAACACGAACATTTCCACTGACAAATGATGCTGTTGAAGAGAAGTAATGATCACACTGCATTGAGTGTGGCACAGGATAAAGTCTCTTGTGTTCAAACCTTAGGCAGAGGGATCAGTTCAAATAACTGGAGACAGTCTTCTGAGAAGAAAGTGGGGCATGTGGCAGTGTCCTCCAAACGACCACAAGGGCAAGACCATCCACAGCCTAACCAACTGGAAGTGTTTCCTGCACAACTGCACTAGTAATCACCCAGAAAGGAAGGAAGAAAATGTCAACACATGAATTGGAGCACTGAAATTAATACATTCATCATGTGAACATACTACAATACAACCAAGCTGGAGACCAACATGACAATGCACAGGCCGAGACCATATACCAAGTGGTTGGAATGATTTCTGGATATTAAAGTCACCAAAAAGAGAATAGCGGACCAGAGAAGGACCTGACAGCCCCTGCAACCTTGGGAAAAATCAAGCAGGAGATGAGCAACCAACTACAAAAAAGAACAAAGAATATGGACAACATGGAACCAAAGAAGGAAGAGTAAGAGGAAATACAACCCAGAGCAGCTGAAGTGGAAAGAGATGAGGTCACGATATCCAAAAGAGAAGATGAGTGGAAGAAGTCCCTAACAGAATTTGAGGGAATGAACCCCACAAAGACCCATGTGATACCAAAGCAGAGACCTAATAGAATCCTGTGGAGGATCACAGACCACCTCAGTTGGCAAATAATACCATATTACCTTGAAAACAATGGTGCAACGCTGGAGTCCATCCAAACAGCCATATACTGTGCTGCCACAGCAGCAAATAGGATTAATAGAGGAGAAACAAAACACAATCAGCAGAAGAAATGTAAAAAACAAGGAACCGCCAGCTTGGAAAAGAAGACTTCAGCAGCAGATAGAAGAATTAAGAGTCAAGATAGGCCAATTGACCCAGTACCAATGGGGGTAATAGGTATTATCAATATTAATGTTTAAGTTTGCAAATAGTACAAAGGTTGGCAGAGTGGTTAATGAAAGTAAAAAAGGTATGCATTTCCATAAAATCTAGAAAAATTAGGGAGATGGGCTGAAATGTTGCAATTGAAGTTTAACATTGACAAATGCAAGCACAAGGCGGGATTTGAACCCGCAACCTTTAGGTTGCCAGGCAGGCACTTTAGCTACCTGGCTAGCCCGGTCGGCACAGATACAACTATGACAAGATGTAAGAAAGAGGGTGATACAATAGTGTGTATGTATGGGGGACTGATAGACCAAGGACCTTAGAGAGTTAAGGGGGGAAGGAGATATCCTCAGTGAGGGCAAGTATATTGTCTCCAAGCTCAGTTTGGAGACAATCAAGAGAAGAAGCAAAGATGAAATTCACTATGCACAGTGAATTTCATATGCCTACTTTTCCACAGTGCTATGCAGTTCACAAGACCAGAATGATGGCAATGCATGTCAAATACTATGTGGAATGTTGCAGTACCCATCACCCTTGACAATGAAATGACAGAAAGACATACTACATGGTGACAAATCACATTATACAATGTTCCAGTGTATGTATTATTAATTTTCTGAATAAAAATTTTGTTTACTGAAAACTACTAATGTCTACATCAGTGTTTCTCAACCTTTTTGTTGCTGGGGCACACGTTTAAAGACACTAAAATTTTGCAGCAATGAAAAATAGGAAACTAATTTGTGGTGTAAAACACGAGGAGCTTGAAACAAAACTTTTCAAGTGATACCAACAAATGCGTGCATCTAATTTTCCAACATCAGGTCGGATTTTGCAAGAAAAGGCAAATTATCTAGCTCAGCAACATGGGATTAGTGACTTCAAATGCCACAGTGGCTGGCTCCAAAGATTTAAACACAGGAATAACTTGGTTTCGCAAAATGTTTGCGGTGAGTCTGAATTTGTCAACAAAGAAAAGGCTACAGACTGGTTGTGTTCTGTACGGTCCATCCTTGAAAAATGTGAAGCAAAGGATATTTTTTAATCTTGATGAGACAGGCTTATTTTTTAATTTGCTGCCAAACAAAACATTTGCTCTTCAAGGAGAGTCTTGACATAGTGGAAAATGAAGTAAACAAAGACTCACTGTTCTGTTATGCTGCAATTCAGATGGCAGTACAAAACTATGCCCACTTGTGATTGGAAGTTTTCCAAGCCAAGATGTTTTAAAGCAGTTAATCAACTTCCCTGTGTTTATGAGGCTAACAGAAGTGTTGGCTTACGGTCAAATTTTTTAGTCTTGGTTATCAAAATTGGACAGAAGAATGGCTTTGAAAAAAGGAACATTTTGATGATTCTAGACCGTTGTACAGCACATTCTGCCGAGACACTTTAGTTGACAAATATATGGCTGTTGTTTTCACCTCCCAATACCACCAGTTTAATGCAACCACTGGATCAAGGCATTATTTATAACCTCAAGAGAACATATAGAGCCAAATTGGAATGTCTTGGATGCTATCCATAATCTTGTTATTGCTTGGGAAAGCATTACGTCAAGTGTAATAATCAACTGCTTCAGAAAGAGTGGCTTTGGAAAGAACATTATCGAAAAACAAGGTCCAGCAGATGAATGTGATAGCAACAGTGAGGAATGGAGTCATTTGAAGGAGCATATGGATTTTGTTTGCGAATTTGAAGAGTTTTTGAAGGTGGATGATGAAGTTGCTACCACTGCAATGCCAACACCAGACGAGCTGCTGGGTACCAAACAAAACGATGATGTTTTTGTTACCAGCGAAAGTGAAGAAGTGTGCACACTGCCATCTAAAAAAATGCCCAAAATGCATTGAACATAATAGAGAATGTGTTGGCCTGCAGTAACACTGATAAAGAAACAACTATTGCATTTGATAATGTCTGTGCTGTAGTTAAAAATGCATATAGGACAAAAACTGTGCAAACAAAATTGGATTCTTTCTTTAAATTAGATTAATTTATTAAAAAGTTAATGGTTTGTATGTCTCCTTTTATATTAAGATTGTAATTATTTTTTACCGTGATACTAAAATATTGTATATATCAAAATATACTGTACAATATTTTAATTTTCGTTAATATTACTTTTCCCTTAGTTTATCTTAAAAATAAAATAAAATCTTTAAAAAATATGTTATTCCTATTACCGTATTGTTAGACAGGGCTTTTGTTTTTATTTTATTTTCTTAATTTATTTTTGATAATATTATTATTATTTTTAGATATACAGTATATACAAAAAAAAAAAAAAAAAAAAAAAAAACCACGGTAAAATTTTGATACTTTTGGGGTACCTCGTTATTACAAAATGTGAAAATTTAGGTCCCTTGAACTTTGTATTAACGAGATTCCACTGTAAAACAATACTGATCAAAGCAATTAATTTTGCCCAGTGTAAAAACTGTTTAATCTATTAATGCTTACTTAAACTGGTTTTCAATCTGGTTAGCTGGATCAACCTGTTCAATTGCAATCTCAAAAAATGTTTCTAGGGATGGTACAAAATCTCTGCAATATAAATTGGAAAAATAATAATCACATACACACAATTTTAAAAAAATTATTAAAATTTATTATAAATTTGAATACAGGAAATAAATGAACTTGGTAAGTTTATACATATATTTCGTTGCATAATCACAAAACACTAATATTCCTTTTGTAGGTGAGCTTTACTTCTAAGCGTAAGTGAATAAGGCAATCGAAGTTTAAATATACATATAACATGACAGTTGAGTATACTTCTTATTAACATTTTTTCCCACACAATGATATCATTACTGCTCCATTGATACAATATCATACAGAAACAGGTGGTAGTTATTTAAAAAAAAATAATAATTTAAATGGTCATACTGGCTGATTTTTCATATCTTAACTTTTGTGGTGCTTATATATTTTTCATTTATTTTTTTAAGGACAGTCAAACGGGTGTCTGTTTCCATAAATGGTTGGTTATAGAGTTAATTTTCAAGTAAGGAAAAAATCTCTGCCATTTTCACCTAGTGTGGGAAGGACAGTGATTATATCCAGTTGCTAAGATTTTGCATGAAATGATTCAAAAAGACAGGACAATAACCAAATTGCAATTATGCAAGGGATTATACAATTATGCAAGGGATTCAAAGAGAAGTGTAGTAAAATTTTAGACACATTAGATAAGAAAATATGTGCATATGAGTACCTAAGCTGTTCACAAGCAAAATGAAATCCTATAGACAGGGGAGGGGTTCTACCAAGACCTGTTACAGGATATAATAAATTTTTAATATTTTTTTAAAGGCCTGATTAACAGGTGATGAGACGTGATAAGAGTCATTAGGGATCTCCCATAATGACTCTTATTCTAAACATGAGTTTATGAAATGGATATATCTGTCACCTGCAGTAAAGAAAAAAAAAACTAAAATTTGCATTAGTATTAATAATGGCAAATGATGCAAGAGAGCAAGCTTATACAGCATCAGCCAAAAAAAAAAAAAAAATCACTGATCCATTCCCTCCAATAGTTTGTCTAGTTCTTCCTTGAATTTATCCAATCTACAACAATGGATGGAAGCCTGTTCACCCAACTGCACCTGTTGGATGTTATACACATCTATTCTGCAAACATCCTTCCTCATTTTTGAATTTATGCCCCCTTATGTGCATATTCTGAACAAGAGGAAGAATCTCAAGAGCCTTAACCACATTCAAAGCCTTAACCACACCTTAATCACATCACTTCGCGGGTCTAGCATCTCCAGAGCCTGCAATTTGCAGGATTGAAGCCTTTCTTGGTAAGAACACCCCTTTGTTCCTTCACCAATCTTGCTGCCCTTCTCTGGACCCATTCCAGCAGCTCTAAATCCTTCCTAAAATCAGGCCTCCAGACTTGTGGGCAGTACTCAAGATGTGGCCTAACCATTGCCTTATACAATGGGATAATCATCTCCTTATCCCTTCTAGCAAAATTCCTATATATCAATAACAAAAACCTGTGAACTGTCCTGGCAGCCTGTCTGTAGAGAACTTCATATAAGAAAGCACAATTACCCCGGTGTAATTTTTATTTTCCTTACTCTGAGTGCAGTACCACACAGTTGATATGTCATACTGGGATTACTGACCCACATGCAGTACCTTGCATTTGTCAATGTTAAACTTCACTTGCAATTTCTCAGCTCATCCGCCTAATTTTTCTAGATCTTGTTGCAACAGCAGCATACCTTTATTACTATCATTAACCACCCTACCACCCTTTGTATTATCTGCAAACTAAGACATTAAGCCTGATATACCCTCATCAATATCATTAATAAATAAAGAAAACAACAATGGGCCCAGCACCAAACCCTGTGAGACTCCACTAATAACATTAGTCCACGAAGAGCAGTGCTCAACGACAACAACTCTGTATTCTTCCATTCAACCATCCCTTTATCCATAGCAGTAACTTTCTCTTAATGTCACACTGCTCCAGTTTTCCAGATCATCACAAAAGATTATGATCAGTGATTTGTTTCAGAATGATTCAAGTCTGGTTGTTTGCTTTAGAGAAAAGTGAGACTATAAATGAGGAAAGATATTGCCATATTGCCAAACACCTGATAAGCTTTCCTTATTTATAAACATATAAATAGATATGGAAAAACTGTAATGTGATTCTGTATGTTAGAGCTAGCTCTAATGGACCATGCTTATCCCAAAAAACTGAACACATCACTTGCCAGCACTTGTTTGCACATTTGCCTTTTTAGGGGGGGGGGATGATTCTGCATGCTTTCATTGTTTTGACATTTGTTTAGTTTTGGGATCATAGGGTTGATCCAAATTTCATTCACAGTGACTAGCCATGAAAAAAAAAAAAAAAACTTGCCTTGCTTTTCCTGACACATCGACATTTCATGTGCATATAAGGGGTCAGAAGTCTGGGAACCCATCTGGCAGACACTTCTCATATGCAACGGTTGATGGATGATGTTCTCCACAGATGCTACATTACTTTGTAGCTCTGCAGATAGTTCTTTGAAGGTAATACGGTATCTTCCAGAATTAATTATTCAATTTTTGCAACACTTTCTTCTGTTACAGCAGTTGCTGGGCACCGTGAGATTTTTCATCATGCAGTGAGGTTCTTCCACATTTGAATTGATTGTCTAATGTGCAAAATCACTGTAATTAGAGGGGAACAGGTATCCTGTGTGTTATCAGACACTCAGCCTAAAACACTGATGGATCCAATAACTCTCTATTACAGAAGATTTAGGAGAAGTCCGGTTGGCCGGCCTGCCTCCCTAAAATCCACTCATGCACACCTTCACGATGGTAAGCCCTGTTATGTCACTTAGGTGGCAACGAACGTGTAGAGTGGTTCTCTTCAAGACGCCTGGTCAGCGTGAAGAGGAAAAGACCAAACCCTCCAGCATATGACAGCACGACAAAACAAATGGCCCTCAGTCCCCAGCAGCTTTCACTCTCCCTCTTACGGCAGCAAGAGGATCAGAGTGGAAGCAGAGGGTGCTAAGGTTCTCTGGGTACGACCAGGCTGCCACGCACGGAAACTGAACTTGGCCTGTTATAACGTAAGATCACTCATCGGTGAAGATAGGATATTAGAGCTGGAAAAGGAATTAGAAAATGTCAATTGGAATATCATCGGTTTGGCTGAAACAAGAAGAAGAAATGAATCACTTATAATGTACACCGAAATTGAGAGTCTTCTAGATGAGCAGAAAACCCACTACACTATTATTATGGGGGACTTCAATGCTAAGGTTGGAAAAAGGCAAAACAGTGCAGAAAGAGGAACTATAGGAAATTTTGGAATTGGTGAAGACTTGTGGAATTTGCAGAATCTCAAGGCCTGTCAGTAATGAACACTTTTTTCAAGAAAAGGGTGAACAGAAAGTGGACATGAAAGAGTCCAAATGGATTAATAACTAATGAAATCGACTTCATCCTCACTAATAGAAGATATATTGTGAATGATGTTACCGTCCTGAATAAGGTAAATGTTGGAAGTGATCACAGAATGATAAGATGTATACTTGATATAGATGTAGGAAATGAAAGGAAAAAACTGACTCGAATAAATAATACAAAGGTCTTTGAGATAACAGAAGAGGAGAAAAAGCAGTATGTACTGGAACTTAAGAACAAGTTTGAGCTTCTGCAGACTGCTCAGGATCAAGATATCGACGAAGAATATTACGACTTTCTGAAAGTGATAAAGCCCAAGAAACCTACAGGGAAAAAGAAATCCAAAGAAGAAAAAATCAGTCAAGAAACACTTGTCATGATGAACTGAAGAAGACAAATGAAGAGCAAGAAAAACAGTGACAGGGAGAAAATTGAGTATATTGAGTTATGCAAAGCCATTAGAAAGAGACTCAGAGAGGACATAAGATTTAACACAAGAAAAGTAGAACGAGCATTAAGGGAGAACAAAGGATTTAAATCAGCAGCCATGAGCAGTAATACAGAAAGACAAATGATACTGAAACTGAAGAATAGCAATGGTGTACTTATAAACAGCAGAGAAGGCATAATTCAAATAGCAGAAGACTACTATAGAGAATTATACAAGGAGCGAGGGAATGATGCCAGCAGTGGGGAAGATGGATTGCAAAGTAGCAACACATATGACATACAAGATATTCTTCCTGATGAGGTAGAACATGCATTGAAGAAAATGAAGAATCGGAAAGCCCCGGGGGAAGAGGAAGTTACTGTAGAGTTGTTAAAATTGGGAGGAAGAGACATAACACAAAAACTGGCAAGGCTCTTCACAAAGTGCATTAGAAAAGGTGTGACGCCTAAGCAGTGGAATAATGCAATCATAGTTTTGCTGCATAAGAAAGGAGATAAATCAGAAATTGGAAATTATAGACCAATTAGCTTGTTATTCCACATCTACAAGTTGTTCACAAGGGTTATTACTAACAGATTAGAAAGAATACTTGATGAGAATCAACCAAAAGAGCAAGCTGGCTTTAGGACAGGATTCTCAACTATGGATCACCTTCATGTAATATCACAGCTAATGGAGAAAGCAAATGAATATAAAACACCATTATGCCTGGCATTTGTGGATTATGAAAAGGCATTTGACTCCATACAGCATAAGGCAATGTTTCGGGCACTGGAAAGACAAGGCATAGATACCCCATATATTATGATTTTGAAGAAAATATATGAGAGTGCTCCCTCCTTTATTAGACTAGACAAAGACAGCAGGAAATTTAAAATCGAGAAAGGAGTTCGACAAGGAGACACAATATCTCCGAAGCTATATACTGCTGCCCTTGAGGAAGCTTTCAGAAGATTAGACTGGTCGCAGAAAGGAGCCAATGTGAACGGAGAGTACCTAATTCATTTACGATTTGCAGATGACATTGTGGTCATAAGCCACGATCCCAAAGAATTAGAGGAAAATCTTAATCAGTTATGCACAGTTAGTAAGGATTTTGGACTAAAGATGAATATGGCTAAAACAAAAGTAATGATGAACAAGTATGCCACAGAAAGGAAAAATAATGATTGAAGGAGCAGTAATTGAAAAGGTGGAGTCATATACTTATCTGGGACAAGTTATTAGCTGTAATAATGATAAATGGCTGGAAGTCAAGAGAAGAATAAATTTTGGATGGATAGCATTCAGGAAATATAGTCACATACTGAAGAGAAATATCCCAGTTTGTCTGAAACGTAAAATAATGAACCAATGTATACTCCCCAACATGACTTATGGAAGAGAAACTTGGGCACTCACCAAAAGAATGTAAGAGAAGCTGAGAACTCCACAGCGAAGAATGGAACGAATTATATTGGGAATCAGACTGTTAGATAAGATGAGAAACACATGGATTAGGCAGCAAACTCAAATAAAGGACATTCTTATCAAAACTAAAGAACTAAAATGGTCTTGGGCAGGGCACATAGCTCGAAGACTAAGAAAATAACAGAATGGTACTCAAGAGGAGCTAGAAGAAAACCTGGAAGACAAAGGCGGAGATGGATAGATGAAATTGATGAGTTTGTGGGTAGTAAATGGATGGCCAGTGCTCAAAACAGAAGGAACTGGAAAGTTGCTGGAGAGGCCTTCATCCTGCAGTGGATTGAAAATGGCTGATGATGATGATGATCACAACTAATTTCAGTTGAATACAAATCTTTTTTTGAACCCCTCCCATATACTTTTATGGGCAGGGAGGCATTACTTATTGACCACCCATGTAACAAATAGGATGTTTTTAAGGTACAGTCAGTCCTCGTATAACACGTGTTTACACTACACGAATTCGATCATACACGATTTATAAATAGGGGAATGATATCTTATATAAAACGAACCGAATTCGCTTATGTACGATTCGCCTTTGTGTTTACAAGAAATGGCTGTCGAATGCAGAATCACCCCAACCGAATGCAACACGATAGGAATGAAGAGAAGATTCTGAAAATGTATTTGTTTTTTATATCAGTGAAGGGGAAACACATTTCACCATAATAAAGTAAAAACCAACACAATTCCAGCAATCGGTATAATCGCAAATGCAATTAGATCGAGTTTACTACCAGTTTCTAACAGATTCCACTAGCAGAAACGCAACCGGAAATTGTTTTTATTGTTTTATGGTAGTAACCCGCAGACATGTGCTTTAGTAAAATGTGAGGTGTTAATAGTGTATCTCTGCCTTTACGGTGTTGTTTATTCAGTTGCTACACACGCATGCAGCTTTGTTTGTGTATCAAGCATGCCTTCTCGTTTTGTAATTGTGCTTTATTCCCTAAAAATAAGTAAAATACTTAAAAGGTGTGAAAAGGAAGCGTCCTGGTGAAGACACTGCAGATTCAGAGAGAAAAAGAAAAGCAATATCGATAAACAGAGGCGGACTGGGTCAAAAATCGTTACCTGGGAAAATTTGAAGTCCTTATACTACGGTTTATGGCCAAAATCACACTTTCCTCCGGCCCACCGGGGTTTCCCCGGTAAGGCTTATGGTTAGTCCGCCTCTGCCGATAGAGAAAAAATATGAAATTGTGAAATGCTTTGAGCGAAATGAAAGACCATGTGATATTTCACGTGCTACAGACCTAAATGAGGCAATGCCGAGATTTACAAAGAATGCAGAAAAAATAAAAACAACTTTGATAGCAGGAACAACTCAAAATGTAATTAAAATCCATTAGATTAAGACACAAAGAATTGGAAGAGATGGAACGGCTGTCATCTGTTTGGATAGAAAATCAAACAAAAAACAAGTTTCCTTACGATGAAGCAAAAGTATTAACAATATTTTATTATATAATAGTCGTCATAAAATATGTAATTTATTGTGTTTGGTAATGTTTTGATTACAAATGTGTGTTCAATCTTTGGTGGTCGGCACCTAACCCTATTTTTCCCATAGGGCCTATTGTTTATATTGCGCAATTTTGCATTGCATGAGGGTTTATAGGAACACAACTATCATGCTATACGAGGACTGACTGTATATGCAAAAAATTCTGAGATGTATTCTAGGATTTAAAATAGGAAAAAAAAAGTGTTGGTGTGTCCCCAATTCAGAGCATTTAACAGAGCAATGGCTGTTTGGACATACCATGGAGTTTCAAATGGTAAAAAAATAGTAAAATAAAAATAGACAAACATGAACCTGAACATTTAGTCATATTAGGGTCTGTTTTTCCTTATTTATTTTTTTTATCTTAAAACTCTACAGCCATAGAAAGAAACACATAAAATCCAAGGAAGTGAAGCCAGTCGACATCGCTGGACAGTGCAGTGTCGAGTCAGTTTGGTGTGACATAAGCATTGGGAGATCAAAATTGAGAGTAGGAGTGTGCTATAGGCCTAATGACTCTGATGAGTATAATAAGAAACTGTTCGGAGAAATAGAGTGGGCCAGTAAATCAGAGAGTCTTATAATGGGGGATTTTAATTTCCCAGATATTGACTGGAATTTGGGGGCTGGTCACTCACACAGTAGCAAGGCTTTTGTGGATTTATTGGATGATTGTTTTCTACATCAGCATGTTCGGGAGGCAACTAGAGGGAGTAATACTCTTGATTTGATTATCAGTAGTGATTCTTCATGCATTCAGAATCTGCAGATAAATGAACCACTTGGTGGCAGTGATCACAGTGTGCTGAAGTGGGAGTTACTCAAAGAGGTAACTACCATTAGGGGTAAAGGGAAGGGGTATTGCTTTCGTAAAGGCGACTACAATGGACTGAGACAGTATTTAAATTCTATACAGTGGGATCAACTGATGATATTGCCAACAGCAAATTCAAAATGGGAAGCATTCAAAGAACTTATCGTGGAAGCTACTAGGCTTTACATACCAACTAAGAAATATTGTTCAAGGTTTAGGCCTAAATGGTTGTCAGATGAACTAATGAGGCATATGGCAGAGAAGAAAAATGCATGGGATACATACAAATTAACACGTGACACGGATGCCTATGATAGATACAAGTTGATCTGTAACCAAGTTACAAAGGAGGTTAGGCAGGCGAAGGCAGATTACGAGAGATCCTTGGCAAGGGATGCGAAGAAAAACAGCAAAGAGTTCTTTACTTATGTAAACTCTAGAAGGAAGGGGATGAATCAGATTGGTCCACTTGAGATCGATGGGTCAACTGTTGATGACCCTGCTCGGGTAGCTAACAAACTAAATGAATATTTTGCATCGACATTCACACATGAGGAGTTATTCAGCGAGGGGAATGCCAGAGGTGTATTCAACTCTAGCAGTAAGCTAGAGAATCTTGTAATAACTGAGAGCAAAGTGGAGGAGAAATTGTTGAAGATAAACACAAGAAAGGCACCTGGGGTGGATGGGATCTATCCAGTTATATTAAAGGAGGCAGCAAAGGAGGTAAGCAAACCCTTAGCCATAATTATGAGAGCTTCCTTGGACTCAGGGGAGGTACCCATTGACTGGAGATGTGCAAATGTGACCCCAATTCACAAAGGGGGATCAAAGGCTGACACAAGTAATTATAGACCTGTGAGTTTAACTTCTGTTCCCGGAAAATTAATGGAGGCACTGGTGAAAGAAGCACTGCAGGATCATCTAGACAAGACTTCAGTTATAGCTAGGACACAGCATGGTTTTGTTAAGGGGAAGTCTTGCCTGACCAATTTGATTGGATACTATGATGCAGTCACAAAAGAACTGGATGCAGGGAATAACTTTGATATTATATACTTGGATCTTAGAAAGGCTTTTGATACTGTTGCACATGGAAGACTGCTGCACAAATTGGAGCAGTGTGGCATTGGAGGCAAGTTGCTGCTATGGATAAAGGGGTGGTTGAGGGGGAGAAGACAGAGAGTGGTAATCAATGGACACTGCTCATCGTGGACTAATGTTATTAGTGGAGTCCCTCAGGGTTCAGTATTGGGGCCTTTATTGTTTTCTGTATTTATAAATGATATTGATGATGGTATATCAGGCTTAATGTCCAAGTTTGCAGACGATACAAAGGTTGGCAGGGTTGTCAAGGACACTACTGACACTATGCTGCTGCAACAGGATTTGGAAAGGTTGAGCAGATGGGCTTCGAGGTGGCAAATGAAGTTTAACATTGACAAATGTAAAGTACTACATATGGGAAACAGCAACCCCAGAGCAACGTATCAACTCTGTGGTACTACACTGACAGTGGTAGAGAATGAAAGGGACCTGGGGGTGGTGGTGCAGGCAGATATGAAGTTCTCTGAGCAGTGCAGACGAGCTGCAAGAGTAGCTCATGGTGTATTGTCAATGATATATAGAAATTTTTCTAGCAGGGATAAGGAGGTGATTATTCCCTTGTATAAGGCAATGGTCAGGCCACACCTAGAGTACTGTATACAGGCCTGGAGGCCTCATTTCAGGAAGGATGTAGAGCTGCTGGAACGAGTACAGAGAAGGGCAACTAGATTGGTGAATGGGACAAAGGGGTTCTCTTACGAAGAAAGGCTTAAGTTTTGCAAATTACAGTGTCTGGAAACTAGGCACCAGCGGGGTGATCTGATAGAGGTGTACAAAGCCTTGAATGGTTTGAGCATGCTCAATGCTGATGGGATTCTTCCTCTAGCTCAGAAAAATCACCTGAGAGGGCATAAATTCAAATTGAGGAAAGACAGATGTAGGATAGATGTGCGGAAATTTGCCTTTAGCCAGCGGGTGGTTGGTGGGTGGAACAGACTTCCATCCCTTGTCGTGGAAGTTGATAGCCTAAATAAGTTTAAGGCTCAGCTGGACAGGTATTTCGAACGAACAGAGGGGTGAAGTGGAAGTGGTTATTTTTATTTATTTATGTTACTTTTTTTTTTTTTTTTTTTTTTTTTTTTTTGGCTGATGCTGCATAAGCTTGCTTTCTTGCATCAAATGCCTCTACTAATGCTAATGCTAATAGCTCTGTAATTGATCTGTGTAGTTTTTTGGGGGCTGTTAGCACATTAGCATTATGCTAATGCTAACATGTGTGTTAGCACATATGCATAATGTGCCTATTGCCTTCGCCGTGTCTATCCCTCTATCTGAAGCACTGGATATTGTATGTCTCTGTATATTGGTTGAAGGAATGAATGGATAATATGATGGCAGCACAGAAAAAATTTTTTCATGCATAAAAATGACTGCTTGTTTTCGCATTTTTTTGTTATAAATCATGAATTATTACTGTTTGCCAGCATGCCTGAATGAAATGCACTGTATACATTAAATAATTTCTTATTTTGGATCCTTGATATGTCCCAGAATTTGTATCTTTGTTCCATTACTGCGGTCTTGATGGAAGCACTCACCATGGTCATCGCTGGCGGCATCACAGTTTGGTGGGAAGAAATCCATCTTCAATGACAGGCTGCACCCCATTTTTTTGTAAGAAGTAATGAGGTCTTCCACTGCCTGTACTTACCAGCTTAACATTTCCTACAGCCAGTTGAAACATTCCGAAAGGCTTTCCAAGCTGATTTTTCGCTATCACTAAGAAAACATTTGAGTTGTTCGTCATTGAAAAGTTGCCTTATTGAGGACCAATGAAACGCCTACCTTAATCTTCTCTGCACTAAGTCTTGGGAATTTCTATTGCAAGCAAATGAATGCAGAACTGTTCACTTCCAAAGCCTTCAAAAAAATTTTTCATGAGCCCCAGTTTGATTTAGAGTAGTGGAAGCAAAACTTTATACGTATCTGCCAGAGGTTCAAATGCTACATACATTCTTCATTCCAGGTGTTAATGATTTTTGTTGAGGCCAACTAATCTTCACTATCTTCAAAATTTTCTCATTATTAAGTTTTCTTCAGTAAATGTTTTGTTTGTACTTAATATAAAGTTTTCGAATATTTTCAATTTTAGGTGTATCATTATATTTATTTATTCACCTTAACATTGAAAAACAGTGATCCTTTTCAGATTGTAAATTTTTTAAAGTGAGCATTTAAAAACAAAAGGTACTTTTTTAAAAAAAACAAAAGTAAGGATTTTTATAATATTAATAAAGTATAAAAAATAAATCACATAGTTTTATTGCAGATAAATGTTGGGAATTTGCATTTTTTATATATAACCTGAAAAAAAAAATGTTAACATGAAAACAGAAACTTTCTTTTACATGTAATAAGATATGGAAAATGTAACATGCTCATTTTTCTCAAATCACTCAGTGCAGCCTGCGAAACAAATCTCACTCAGAATACGACCACTGTAGAGGAAAAGGTTGGACACCCCTGATCTAGAAGATTCCACTGTTGTAGCTTCGAGGCCAAAAGCTCTGCCATATTCTCTGGCAGTTCGAGATCCCCAATTAAGTCATTAAGCTCATTTTCTGTGATCATATATATTTCAGAAGGATAAAGATTTGGATAAAATGATGGAAACCTTAGATGATCGTTGTAGTTCTTCGTGTATATCAAGTTCAGTGCCTTATCTTCATCAGAGTGCACAGAAAAACGGTTGCATTGTTCAGGAATAGGTAGTACTTCACTGTGAGGCATGGCAAGAATTGCAGATGGTATATGTGGGTATGACACTGTCCACTTTTTCTTCATTATCATCCCTTTTCTAACAGGAGACACCATACAGCCTCCTGTTAGAAAAGGGATTCTAACAGAAGTAAAGTCAGTGACATGATTTGTCGGCTCCCTCCATGCCTTGGGCACTGTGGAAGACATAAAATATCCCTTTCAATTCACCCATGCATTGACTTGGGATGAACAGGTAGTGCAGCATGCGTGTAGAGCGCAGTTCTTGTCCTGGTTGTCCACTTTACACCCAAAAAACAGCAACAATTTATTTAGGTATATAAACTCTCAAAGGAATGGGATGGATCAGATTGGTCCACTTGATATTGATGGTTCGAGTGTTGATCCTGCTCAGATAGCTGGCAATCTGAATGAGTATTTTGCATCTACATTCACATATGAGGAGTTATTAAGGAAGGAGAATGCCATAAGTTTATCAAATTGTAGCAGGGTGCTTAATGATTTTTTAATAACTGAGAGCAAAGTGGAGGAGAAATTGTTGAAGTTAAACATAGGAAAGGCACCCGGGGTGGATGAGATCTATCCAGTTATATTAAAGAAGGCAGCAAAGGAACTAAGCAAACCCTTAGCCATAATGAAGACAGCATCCTTTAACTCAGGGGAAGATTCCATGGACTGGAGATGTAAATATTGATCACCAATTCACAAAGGTGGAACTTAGGGTGACACGAGTAATTAGACCAGTTAGTTTAACTTATGTTCTGAGGAAAATAATGGAGTCACTGGTTAAAGATGCATTGCAGGATCATCTAGACAAGACTGCAGTAATAATTCAGACACAGCATGGGTTTGTTAAGGGAAAGTTTTATCTGGCAAATTTGATTGGATACTATGATGTGGTCACAAAGCAAATGGATGAAAAAAATAATTTTCACATCATAATACTTAGATATCAGGAAAGCTTGTGACACTGTTGCACATGGAAGACTACTGTACAGATTGGAGTAGTATGGTATTAAGGGCAAGTTGCCACAATGGATAAAAGGATTGTTGAGTAGGAGAAGACAGAGAGCGGTAATCAATGGATGCTGCACTTCGTGGACTAATGTTATTAGTTGTTTGTTTGTTATTTGGTTTTTAGGAGCATTAGCAACTAAGGCCATATTGCTCCTGGGATATGTGGTTGGTCATCCCCTGACCTTTCCACATCCTCCGTATTTGGTGGTCACAGGCTTGAACCCCGGTCTAATCAAGAAGTGTGTGCTACGCACTGCTGCTCTTTCCCACCTGGCTACAGAGGCGTCAGTGTTATTAGTGGAGTCCCCTAGAGTTCGGTTGGGCCCATGTTGTTTTGTATAATTAGCATATTGATGAAAGTATATCAGTCTTAATTTTGAAGTTTGCAGATGATACAAAGCTTGGCAGGGTTGGTAATGACAGTGTACTACAGCAACAGGATCTAGAAAAGTCGGGCAGATGGGCTGAGAGAAGTGGCAAGTGAAGGATAACATCGACAAATGCAAAGTACTGCATATGGGTAGAAGTAACCCCAGAGTAACATACGAACTGTGTGGTACTATAGCTAACACCAGGGCCTTACATCTGGTGGTAGTAGTAGTAGTAGTGGCATGTGATGCAAGAAAGCAAGTGTATGAGCTTATGCAGCATCAGCCAAAAAAAAAAAAAAAAAAAAATCACACCATTTCCTCCAAATGCCTGTCCAGTTCCTCCTTAAATTTATTTAACCTATCAACTTCCACAACGACAGATGGAAGTTTGTTCCAGCAATTAACCACCCGCTGGCTAAAGGCAAATTTCAGCACATCTATTCTAGATCTGTCTTTTCTTAATTTGAATTTATGCCCCCTTAGGTTCGTAATCTGAACAAGTGGAAGGATCCCATCAGAATTCAGCGTGTTCAATGCCTTCAAGGCCTTATACACCTCAATCAGATCACTGCACAGGTGCCTAGTTTCCAGTGACTGCAATTAAGAGAGGATCTCTTAATTCCCCTCAAGGTGGGTGTGCTAAGCTCAGGACCCTGGGCTTAGCACACCCAGGGTCCTGAGCTGGATATCATCATTCTTCTCTTTCTTGGTGATTCCCTTCAACTTCTGACTCTTGTTCTCTCTCTCTCTCTCTTTCTTAGGGTAATTCAGAATTTTTTTTTTTTTTTTTCCTGCTGGTGCATAAGCTTCCTTGCACCATATAGCTAATAATAATAATATACTTAGGGTGTAGAAAATGAAAAATACCTGGGAGTAACTGTGTAGTCAGATATGAAGTCTTCTGAGCAGTGCAGACAGAGCCAGTCATGGTGTATTGTCAATGATATACAGTAATTTTGCTGGTAGGGAAAAGGAGGTGATTATTCTTTTGTATAAGGCAATAGTCAGGTCATGCCTTGGGTACTGCATACAGGTCCGGAGGCCTTATTTTAGAAAGGATGTAGAGTTGCTTGAGCGAATACAGAGAAAGGCAACAAGGTTTGTGAGGTTAACGAATTGGTGGTCTTACCAAGAAAGGCTAGGCATAAGTTCTCCAAATTGCAGTGTCTGCAGTCTAGGCACCTGCAAGGGAAACTGACTGAGGTGTATAAGGCCCTGAATGGTGAGTGGGCTCAATTCTGGTGGGATTCTTCCTCTTTCTCAGATTACTAATCTGAGGGGGCATAAATTCAAATTGAGGAAAGACAGTTATAGACTAGATGTGCAGAAATCTGCCTTTAGCCAGTGGCTCATTGTGGAAGTTGATAGCTTAAATAAATTTAAGTAGGAAAATGTTTAGAGGGAATGGATGTGTGAAATGTTTTTTTTTTATTTTTATTTTTTGGCTGATGCTACATAAGCTTGCTTTCTCACATCATATGCCTCTACTAATGCTAATGGAATTTTTTTATGGTTCGAGTTAAGGGACGCTTTTTTGAAGCTAACGTGACTTCTCCACATACGTAACAGAAGTCAGCCAGACTATTCACAATCGTGGAGCATATTAATCTTACGCAACACAAATACTGTGCAAAAAGTAGGAATCTCACAGAGAACAACTGTTAATCGAGAACAAAACACCCAGTACCTAACTGTGTTTGAGGATTACTGAAACAGAGTTGAAAACACATTTGAGGTGACAACTTATCACGTGATGTAGAGGGAGGCGACAGCTGCTAATCACAATATAAGAGTGTGGTGAAACTGAAAATGCAGAGTTGCCATAGTTGATAATGTAAAGAAAGTCAACAATATGAAACCCCAACTGTAATTCAAAAACAAGAGCCAATCAACAAATTTTAATGTGATTTTTGTGCTCAGCAGCATGCAATTGGTCAAGATTGGGTATTTTCATTTTCGAAACATTTTATGTATTGACCAGTGTTATTCTTACCATAATAAAAATATTTCAGCTTATAATTTATAAAATTTGGTTTGCATAATTTATAAAACTTGGTTTGCTTAGTTCCTTATCAGCAGCCAATTATCATGCATCCAGCTGTCATATAACTGGCCCTAATGATATGTTACACCATGAAAAAGTACAGAATGGACACTGGGCACAAACCAATACTGGTCTACCACAAGCACATCTTTAGGAATTGTGATGGCCCTTCTCCTGGTTAGATTGCCTCTTTAGTAGTCCACAGATTTATTTTGATTTAGCCAATGTAGTTTGGGTTAGCTTAATAAAAAGAGCATTAAATTTTCTAAGTTGCTTAAACTCAAAAATAATTCCCGAAATATTCTTTTAGTGCTGGAAGATAAAAATGCCACCTGATGAAACTCGGCCAATCGTGCTAAGAATTATTCCCAATCAATAAATTCAGCAAAGTTAATTTTGCCTGCCTGCATATGTCTAATAGGTTTAATCTTCTAACAGTCTTCTTAATCCATAATGACTCTATGTAGCACTAAGTCTCTCATGGCAATGTCTATGTGGTCCTTGCGGTTGTCACAGACATTCTCTCAGATACCAGACAAGCTGTACTTGCTATCTGGTAGTCCAAATCACTGATGGAACTGATATTCGGATGACACTCAAGTCAAGTGGACCCAATTTCGGTGAAGTCCCGTCGGTCTGTGGCAGGCAAATCCTCTGCTTTCACCTTCATGATGGTGGGACTGTTAGTAATCCTGGGAATAACCTCCATGCACAAGTACACGGTGGGTGACCACCCAGGTGTGAACCAACGTAAGCAGGGGTCGAGGTGTGGCATCCACACCGCATGGAGGAATGCCGCCCCTCTATGTTACCAGGCAGTACTAGGTGGTAGATGACTCTCATCAACCGGTGCAATACCATCACTTTGCTTATTGGAGGCTTGAAGTGGTGGAACCCATGTTTAGTCTCTAGAGCTAAGTTCCGGTCAACCGTTCCCTATCTCTTCCATCATGCAGTATGATTGATGACTTTTGAGGTTATGATAAACATCGTGGTGAGATCCAATATTCCTTACATTTCGAGGGTACAGCTCTAAAACGATGTTCACTGGCCAGCCGCTAGTTAGTACACCAGACAGAACCTATTGGTAACTCTCTAGGAGGCTTCCGGATCAGCTAGTGTATAATCTTGCTACCTCTACTCTGCCAGATAGTGACTGGAGGGAGTCAGAGTAGTGTGTATGCAGGGAGCATTGTCGAGGCCACCTTATGTCAAGGATTTGAGTATATTCTTACCAGGTGTACGCCATATCCAAAAATTTCATTACTTCATACAGCATGTCCCAACCACTTTTTCTTACTATTGAATATTCCATGAATTGTCAAAACTAATAGAGCAAGCTTATCTGGGAAAAGATCTAAACCTTCCAAGCACTTCCTAATTCATTTCACAAATATACGTGGTCTCAATTCTAATCTCAACGATGTCCATTACCACTTGCAGTCTGCCAAACCCCATGTACTTTTTCTGACAGAATCTCAGTTATCGGTTGATTCAACTACTGCTCATCTCAGATGCCCAAATTATTCTCTGTATGATTCCTTTCACCTCAAAGGTGATACTTGTGCATACGTCCGTTCTGATATTCCCTGTCAGAGACTTGGCAATTTGGAATCTCCTCTCTTTGATCTCTCTCTCTGGCTTAAAATCTCTCTACCTCATTTTGTCAAATTCATCTGTTGTCTCTACCGTTCTACCAACTCCACTAATCACTTGGAGCTCTTTGACTTCCTCTCTTTGCAACTTGACTTTCTCCAGTCCAACTTTCCTAACAGTGAGGTAATTTTCCTTGTTGATTTTAATGTTTGTAACTCCAGCTGGCTTCTGTTTTCTAGTCATACCGACCCAGCTGGTCGAGATGCAGAGGCTTCTGCAATTACTAATTACCTTGCACAGATTGTTCATTTACCTACAAGAATACCGGACAATTCTAATCGTACAGCCAATATGCTTGATCTTTTTCTCACAAACAACCCTTCTAAGTACATGGTCGAAGTGAGAGGTTCTTTAGGCACTTCAGATCACACAACTTGGTGATTGTCTCTTCTCCAAAGTAACCTTTATCTCATGGCTATTCCTAACCTCGTGTTGTTTGGCATTACAAGAATGCAAAATTGGATGACCTGCGAGACTTCTTTTCTTCCTTTCCTTGGTCGGATTACTGTTTCAAAACTTCTGATGCCAACGTTTGCTCAGATCGTGTCCGTGAAATTATTCTTGCAGGAATGGAATCCTTTATCCTATACTCCACTATAAAATATCATCCTTTATCTAAACCTTGGTTTTCCAATAAATGTGCTAAGGCTGTTCAAGAGAAGAATGTTGCATATCGTGATTGGCTAGTTTCTAATTCTCCAGTTTCATTTTCTGCATACACCAAAGCGTGCAACAATTGTAAAGCAGTTATTAATCAATCCAAACTAGAGTTTGAACAGGCTAAGAGTAGAAAACTTGCTTCTTGCCCTAATGGTAGCCAAGTTCTGGTCTCTTACCAAAGCTATTGGCCACAACTTTTGCCCATCTCTGCTCCCACCTCTGTCCAAACCAGATGGTTCTGTTGTCACTTCAGCCAAGGATAAAGCTGACCTGCTAGCATCCCATTTTTCTTCCAGCTCATGTATTAATGATCTTGGTAAAACACTTCCCACCATTCCCAACACGCTCCATTCAATGCTCCCTGTGGTCTTCCATCAAAAGGATGTCAGAAGGATTTCGATGAATCTTGATGCTAAGAAAGCTCAAGGTCCCGATGGTATTTCTCCACTTGGTCTCAAAACCTGTGCTCGTGAACTTACTCCTATTCTTTGCCGCCTTTTTTCACTTTCTTATTCCAAAAGTGTTTTTCCTTCTGCTTGGAAATTTGCTCATATCCAGCCAGTTCCTAAAAAGGGTGACAAATCCCTCCCATCCAATTATTGTCCCATTGCAATTACTTCTACTCTTTCTAAAGTAATGGAGAAATCAATTAACCGCCAACTCTTAAAGTACCTAGAAACCTTACGTCTGATCAAGATTGCCAGTATGGATTCCGTCAGTATCAATCCACTGGTGATATTCTGGCTTATGTTATCCATTTATGGACTAATTCAATGAAAAGGTTCGGTGAAACACAAGTAGTTGCTCTTGACATCTCAAAGGCTTTCGATCGTGTTTGGCATAAAGTTCTTCTAAACAAGCTTCCATCTTATGGTTTGCCAACTGTTTTTAGTAATTGGTTATCCAGTTTTCTCTCTGATCACTCACTGAGGGTGATGGTAGATGGTACCACTCTTCTAACTTCTCCACTAATGCTGGTGTCCCCCAAGGTTCAGTTCTTTCGCCCACTCTTTTACTCATATATTAATGACCTTCTTCCATTGACAGGAAATCCTATCCATAGTTTTGCCGATGATAGCACATTGCATTCCACTTTCCATTTTGAGAAACCTTGTCCTGCTCAATCAGTTTGAACTTCTCGAAAATCTGCTACGAATTCCTTAAATGCCGATCTTCAGGTAATTCTCCAGTGGGGCAAAGACAACTTAGTTGATTTCAACCGTTCTAAAACTCAGTGTTGTCTTATATCTCTCAAAAAGGATTCTTCTGCTCCTATGCTTATCTTTAGTGACACTCCGATTTCTAGGGAAAAGTATATATCTCTTTCGGGGATTACCCTGACTTCTAATCTCTCTTGGCACAAACACATTACAAATATTGCTTCCTCAGCATCTAAAAAACTTGGTTTTCTCTTTCGCTCTCGGCGTTACTTTTCTTCCAAACAGCTGCTCACTCTGTATAAATCGCAAATCCGCCCTGCCATGGAATATTGTTCCCACATCTGGGGTAAAAAAGGTAAAGTGCAGCCATTATCAATCCACTGCAGGATGGAAGCCTCATCAACAATTCATGCTGAGGGAAAACGGACCATAATCTACCAAGGTGGTCCAGGGCGGGTTGGCAGATCGACCGTATTCAGCAGTCAAGGGCTTGAACCCCGGTCTACTCAAAGAGCGTGTGCTACTATACTCCCGCTCCTGACCACTCGGCTATGGAGGGGTGGTGCCCACAAAACCTCTCTCAGGCTTCTTGATTCCATTCAGAAGAGGACAGTTAGGTTAATTAATGATTCGTCTTTAACACAGTCTCTCCACTCGCTGTCTCATAGACGTACTGTTTCTGCTGCATGCCTCTTCTACAGATACTTCCATGGGCACCGTTCTTTTGAATTTGCTTCTATAATTCCCACCCTCTCTTTTAAAACAGTCCGAACATGTGCCGCCACCAGCCAACATCCATTTACTGTCCAACTCCAAACTCACAGAACCAACTTTTCATCTTCCTCGTCTATTCATTCAACTGCCATTTTCTGGAACAACCTTCCTTCATACATATTTCCTGAAAATTACAGTCTACAGAAGTTCAAGTCCAATGTCAACAAATATCTTCTTTTGTCTTCTTAACCCCCAACCCAAGCATGGTCCTAAGTACTATAGGTTCTAATACCTCTCGTGTTTGGGGTTTACATAAAAAAAAAAAAAAAAAGAAGAAAGCACATCTTGAGGAATTGTGATGGCCCTTCTCCTGGTTAGATTGCCTCTTGAGTAGTCTACAGATTTATATTCAAGTTAAACCTATTAAATCTCAATGTTTAACTGGAGAGTTCAGCTCTTTTGATTTAGCCAGTGTAGTTTAGGTTAGCTTAATAAAAAGAGCATTAAATTTTCTAAGTTGCTTAAACTCAAAAATAATTCCCGAAATATTCTTTTAGTGCTGGAAGAGTAAAATGCCACCTGATGAAACTTTAGCCAATCGTGCTAAGAATTATTCCCAATCAATAAATTAAGCAAAGTTAATTTTGCCTGCCTACGTATGTCTAATAGGTTTAATCTTCTAACAGTCTTCTTAATCCATAATGGCTCTAGGTAGCACTAAGTCTCTCATGGCAATGGATATGAAGTTTAATGTTCTCAATTAAAAAAAAATATAAAAATAAAATTTGATCTGGGATACTATTCAGATATCTGTCTTTAAGAGAACAGTATTATATTTCATAACCCAAACTCTCAAGCAATAAAGGGCTGTACTGATTATCACAAAAAAAAAAAAGAAAAAAAAAAGCAGAATTGTTGAACAGTACACAACAAGAAAAGGATGATAAAGGAAAGGAAGAGTGATGATAATAGCTTCAAATTATCCCTGATCTATGGATCTACGAATAGCTGTACATTATTTTCATAGACATCAAATCAATATTCAATAACTAAAAACCTCTAATCAATTTCAATCACTGATATCTGAGACATGAATAAAATTTTAAGTTTGTATCCAGAATTATACACCAAAAATATGAAACATGGTTCCACTAATTTAGACAAAAGAAAAAAAAAATTAGTTTTATTAAAATTTGTTGACAATCCAAAAGGGATGAATATATTCACAGAAATCTAATGAAGAATCCCGTATGGTTTTAATACCAAGTTCCACAATGATGATTGAATTACTAAAGAGAGAAGTAAAAAATTCGACTATCTGTATAGGAACAAAAGCTGCAGAAATGATAAAAAGTTTTTGGCAAATTTTGTCCAATAATGTGAATGCATGTAAACTTAAGAGTTCAAAACTTAGCAACACTTTTTTTTTTTTTTTTTTTTTTAGGTTATGGAAGTTCAAGCCTGCATAAATGAAAAAAATTGAACATTGAGCTCTAATAAAAATATAATTACAAAAACAGATTATTTAAAGAGATATTCATGAAGACATTAGCATTAGTTGAGGCATATGATGCAAGAAAGGAAGCTTATACAACATCGAAAAAAAAAAAAAAATTTCTTCTCATTTCACTCATACGGTCATTACAAATGTTTGTACAGCCTTAAAATTATTTAAGCTATCAAGTACATTATGTAAATCTATAAGAACATTATGTACACCAATTGGAACTCTTGGAGTGGAAAAGAAGATGGGCATGCAAACAATGAAGTTACTTATTCTCGTGAGAGCAGACAGACAGCAACAGCTACTGTCTTCAAGAAATAAAATTTTCAATCACAAGAAAACAGTGGGGCATAAACTGCTATAAAACTGCTTGCAGAAGCTAAGAAACAGCCCCTTAAAATCTCGATTTAAACAGTTTATCTCATGAAATATTAATAACAGCAAAAAAAATTTTCCCTGCATATAAGGTGGCCAAAGAAAATCAGTCTTTTCATAATTTTGAATGAGAGATTGACCTACAAGAATTAGCATTAGTTGAGGTATATGATGCAAGAAAGCAAGCTTATAGAGCATCAGCAAAAAAAACCAAAAAAAAAACCCATTTCACCCATCTGGCTACTCCAAATGTTTGCCTTAAATTTATTTAAGCCATCAACTTCCACAACAAAAGATGGAAGTCTGTTCCAGCAATCAACTACCCGGTCGCTAGAGGCAAACTTCCACACACCTATTCTACAACTGTCTTTTTTTTTTTTTTTTTTTTTGTAGTTGTTGGCACATCAGCTTCTGTGGCCATAGTGCACCTACCAAGGTTTTTGCAGTACTTTGATCCAAGCCCGAAGTGGGATTTGAACCTGCGACCTTTGGGTTGCCAGGCAGGCACTTTACCCACCTGGCTAGCACGGTCGGCAGTTCTTAATCTGAGCAAGTGGAAGTATCCCATCAGCACTGAGTCTGCCCAAACCATTCAAGGCCTTGAACACCTCAATCAGATTGCCTCGTAGGAGCCTAGTCTCTAGAGGATGAAACTTACAGAATTTAAGCCTCTCCTGTTGCCCTTCTCTGTACTCATTCTAGCAACTCTACATTATTCTTATAATGAGGCCTCCAAACCTGTATGCAGTACTCAAGGTGTGACCTGACCATTGCCTTATACAAAGGTATCATCACTTCCTTGTCTCTGCTAGCAAAATTCTATATATCTTTTACAAAATTCCATGACCTGCTCTGGCGGCCCGTCTGAACTGACAGAGAACTTCATATGCACAATTACCTCCAGGTCTTTTTCATTCTCTACCTCCCTGAGTGTAGTACCACACAGCTGATACGTTTCTCTTGGGTTACTGCTACCCATATGCAGTACTTTGCATTTGTCAATGTTAAACTTCAGTTGTCACTTCTCAGCCCATCTGCCTAACTTTTCTAGATCCTGTTGCAGTAGCATACTGCCTTTACTGTCATTAAAAACCCCGCCAACCTTTGTTTCATCTGCAAACGTGGACATTAAGGATTACGCTATAGTTAAGAAACACATAAAATCCAAGGAAGTACAGCCAGTCGACATGGGTGGACAAAGCAGTGCCGAATCAGTTTGTTGTGACATAAGCACTGGGAAGCAAAATCGAAAGGTAGGAGTGTGTTATAGGCTTAATGACTCTGATGAGTATAATAAACAACTGTACAGGGAAAGAGGGTGGGCCAGTAAATCAGAGAGTCTTATAAAGGGGGAATTTTAATTTCCAGATATTGAATTTGTGAGTTGGTCACTGACCAGTAGCAAGGCTTTTGTGGATTTATTGGATGATTGTTTTCTACAGCAGCATGTTCGGGAGGCAAGTAGAGGGAGTAACACTCTTGATCTGATTATCAGTAATGATTCTTCACGCATTAAGAATCTGCAGATAAAGGAACCACTAGGTGGCAGTGATCACAGTGTGCTGAAGTGGGATTTACTCAGAGGTAACTACCATCAGGGGTAAAGGGAAAGGTTTTTACTTTCGTAAAGGTGACTACGGTGGTATGAGACAGTATTTAAATTCTTTATGGTAGGACCAACTGATGATGTTACCAACAGCAAATTCAGAATGGGAAGCATTCAAAGAATTAATCTTGGAAACTACTAGGCTTTTCATATCAATTAAGAAATATTGTTCAAGGTTTAGGCCTAAATGGATGTCAGGTGAACTAATGAGATGTGGGGGATGAAGAAAAATGCATGGGATACATATCAATTAACAGGTACATGGAAGTCTATGACAGATATAAGCTGGTCTGTAACCAAGTCACAAATTAGGTTAAGGCAGCCAAAGGCAGATTACGAGAAATCTTTTGTAAAGGATGAAAAGAAAAACAGCAAAGAGTTCATCACTTATGTAAAGTCTAGAAGGAAAGGGGTGAATCAGATCGGCCAGTTGATATCGATGGTTCAACTGTTGATGATCCTGCTCAGGTAGCTAACAAACTAAATGAGTATTTTGCATCTATTCACATATCAGGAGTTATTCAGGGAGGAGAATGCCAGAGGTGAATTAAACTCTGGCAGTGAGTTAGATGATTTTGTAATAACTGAGAGCAAAGTGGAGGAGAAATTGTTGAAGGTAAACATAAGAAATGTACCTGGGGAGATGGGATCTATCCAGGTATATTAAAGGAGGCAGCAAAGGAAGGAAGCAAACCATAATTAGGGTGGTACCCATGGACTATATATTTGCAAATGTAACCCAATTTCACAAAGTAGGATCAAAGGGCAACACAATTAATTACATACCTGTTAGTTTAACTTCTGTTCCAGGGAAATTAATGGAGGCACTGGTTAAAGAAGCACTGCAGGATCATCTAGACAAGACTTCAATTACAGCTCGGACACAGCATGATTTTGTTAAGGGGAAGTCTTGTCTGGCCAATTTGATTGAATACTATGACGTGGTCACAAAGGAAGTGGATGAAAAGAAGAATAATTTAGATATATAATTCGATCTTTTAGAAAGGCTTTTGATACTGCTGCACATGGAAGACTGCTGCACAAATTGGAGCAGTGTGGCATTGGAGACAAATTATTGCTATAGATAAAGGGATTGTCAAGTGGAAAAAGACAGAGTGG
This sequence comes from Mastigoproctus giganteus, assembly GCF_048544385.1. Classification (NCBI taxonomy): domain Eukaryota; kingdom Metazoa; phylum Arthropoda; class Arachnida; order Uropygi; family Thelyphonidae; genus Mastigoproctus; species Mastigoproctus giganteus. The sequence goes on from NC_143579.1 coordinate 101,573,940, forward strand.
TAATAAATGGACACTGCTCTTCATGGACTAATGTTATTATTGGAGTTCCCCAGGGTTCGGTGTTTGGTCCATTGTTGTTTTCTATATTTATTAATGATACTGATATATCAAGATTAATGTATAAGTTTGCAGATGATACAAAGGTCAGCAGGATTGCTAATAACAGTACGCTGCTGCAATAGGATCTAGAAAAGTTGAGCAGATGGCTGAGTGGTGGCAACTGAAGTTTAACATTGACAAATGTAAAGTAATGCACATATAGGAAGCAGTAACCACAGATTTCCACATTAACCACATAATGTATCAAATGTGAGGTACTACACCGACAGTGGTAGAGACTGAAAAGAACCTGGGAGTAATTGTGCAGTCAGATATGAAGTTTTCTGAGCAGTTCAGATGGTCTGCAAAAGTATCTCATGTTGTCTTTTCAATAATATACAGTATTTCGTCTATCAGTTATAAGGAGGTGATTATCCCCTTGTATAAGGCAATGGTCAGGCCACACCTTGAGTACTGTATACAGGTCTGGAGACGTCATTTTAAGAAGGATGTAGAGCTGCTGGAACGAGTACAGAGAAGGGCAACAAGATTAGTGAATGGAACAAAGGGTTGCTCTTACGAAGAAAGGCTTAAGTTTTGCAAATTACAGTGTCTGATGACTAGGCACCTGCGAGGTGATCTGATTGAGATTTTTAAGTCTTGAATGGTTTGAGCATGCTCAATGTTCAAACCATTCAAAGCCTTCTTCCTCTTTCTTAGAATAATTGTCTGAGTGGGCATAGATTCAAATCGAGGAAAGACATTCGTAGGATATATGTCCAGAAGTTTGCCTTTAGCCAGCAGGTGGCTGGAACAAACTTCCATCTGTCATTGTAGAAGCTAATAACGTAAACAGATTCAAGGCAGAACTAGACAAACATTTGGAGCGAGTGGATGGGTGAAATGAGATTTTTTTTTTTTTTTTTGGCCTGATGCTGCATAAGCTTGCTTTCTTACATCATGTCTTTACTAATGCTAAATGCAATCAAATTAAGCCTGATGTACCTTCATCGATATCATTGATACATACACAAAACAACAATGGCCTAGCACCGAACCCAGAGGGGCTTCACTAATAACATTTTAGTCCACGTACAGCAGTGTCCATTTATTACCACTCTCTGCCGTCTCCCACTCAACCATCCCTTTATCCATTGCAGCAACTTGTCCTTAATGCCATACCACTCCAATTTGTACAGCAGTCTTCCATATGCAACAGTATCAAATGCTTTCCTGAAATCCAAGTATATGAAATCAAAATTAATTTTTGCACCCATTTCTTTATTACCACATCGTAGTATCCAATCAGATTGGTCAGACAAGACTTCCCCTTAACAAACTCATGCTGTGCCTGAACTATTATTGCAGTCGTGTCAAGGTGATTCTGCATCACTTCTTTAATCAGTGACTCCATTATTTTCCCTGGAACAGAAATTAAACTAACAAGTCATTACAGGTGACCCCCGCTTAACGCTGATAATTGGTTCCGTAAAAACAGAGCGCTAAGTGAATCCGCACTAAGCGAGCGCCACATTCCCATAAGGTAACATATGTATTTGTGAGTTGCGGTCGGTGCCATAGGATATTTCCTAATCAAGAATAAACGGTAGTGAAAAGATGCACAAATGTCTGTCAAAATATTTAATATTCAAATATTTGTACATATAAAATATTCTGCATTACATACGTATATAATTATGTAGTAACTACTTACGTATCAAAATTAAACATAAAATTCCAATTAAAATCATGAATTTAATTGATCTAAATTGATTTAATTTAATTGATGAATTTAATCAAGAAAAATGTGTCGAATTTGGGTTGAACTTTGGCCCTCTTCCAAATAAACTAAAAGGGGTATTAATTTTAAATCCCCCGCAGCGTTACCACCCAACAATAAAGTCAACCGATCCTTCGCCGCTTTGAAACCTGGCATGTTTTTTTCTTCTTTACCTGGCATGTTTTTTTTTTTTTTTTCTTTCTTTCAATATGAAACTTCTTTTAGGCATTCGTCTCCACAAAAGTCCTGCTTCATCTATGTTAAAAACTTTGTTGAGAAGTATAATACATAATACCCCTCTTCAATAATTTTAACAAGTTCTTTTTTGAAAGTTTCGGCTCCTTAATCTGCACTTTCGGCTTCTCCTTGGATTTTAAATCTATTCAACCAGCCCTTACTAGTTTTAAATGGTTCCACATTTTTTTTGGGTGAGTTTTCTTCAGATCATTATATTGGCTAATCTCTCTCTCTCTCTTTTAATAATATTAACCGAATTCTGCATTGGATATTATCTTCAATAAAATTAGTTAAAGTCTTTCCATTTCAATCCTAATAGCCGGCCTAGCCCTAGTTGCTTGCAGTGGAACAGTTATCTTTCCTGCTGCTAAAATTAATTCTTTATTATTATTTTTTTAATTGTTCTTACAGTTAAATTTGCAAGTCCTAAATTATGGCACACACATTCGCTTGTCTTTGACCCGAATCGATTCGTTTCAAAACGTCTAATTTAATTTTCAAATTCAGTCTTTTTCCTTACATTTATAGTCTTCGTATTGCGCTCAGATGTTGTTGCTTTTTCATTCTTATCGGCCATTATTAACTCTTCGAAAATGTAACTGCGTTGGTTGCATTAATTACGATACAATGTTCAAGTAAAGTGTCCGTTTCGCATGATGTCTAATACGATACTGAGTGATGAGTAGACTTCGGATAAATGCATACAACGCAAATATTACAAGCAATATATTTGATCATTTTTTAAAATGTTGATCTCGGAACTACGTAACAAGTCACTGTACTGCAATTAAATTAGCGCGCGAGAAAATTTCACTGAGTGTGGGAAAATTTCTCATGTCGGCGTGGAAAACGTTTTAATGCTGTTTTGCTATTCATTTTCAAGCTATCGACTCCAACAAATGAAACGATTTCGTTTAAATATGCCAAAAATTCAACCTGTAAAAGAGCGTTATAGCGATCTGTGACAGCGTTATAGTCAGATACGGGTTATAATATAAGAACAGCGTTATAGTGAATCAGCTTAAAGCGAACCGCGTTATAACGGGGGCCTGCTGTACTTGTGTTGCCCTCGATTTCCTCTGTGAATTGGGATCACATTTGCAGTCCATGGGTACCTTCCCTGAGTCCAAGGAAGCTCTCATAATTATGGCCAAGGGTTTGCTTACTTCCCTTGCTGCCTTCTTCAATATAATTGTATAGATTCTATCCAATTATATTGGTTCCCCAGGTGCCTTTTTTATGTTTAACTTCAACAATTTCTCCTCCACTTTGCTCTTAGTTATTACAAAATCATTTAGCTCCCTCTTAGAGTTTGAGAAACTTCTTAAAATAGTCAAGCCATCTATTTTAAGTGGACCAATCTGATTCATCCCCTTCCTTCTAGAATTTACAGTATTTCCCCATGTATAAGACGCTCCTATGTATAAGATGCACCTTAATTTTGGGGCCTAAAATTTGAAAAAAAAAAATGTATTACATAAAGTTATTGAACTCAAGTTTTATTCATCATAAAATTCATACAACTCATCACTGTCAAAACTCCCATCCGTTAGCTTGTCCTCATCTGTGTGTGATGACGAATCACTGTCAAAACTCCCATCGATCCGTTAGCTTGTCCTCATCTGTGTGTGATGACGAATCACTGTCTTCATATATTACCTAGTCCTGAGTTCCATCTATGGCATTTGAAATGCCACACTTCTTAAATGACTTGACAATGATCTCAATCTTGATATTATCCCAGGATCTTTTCACCCAGGTACAAACTTTTCCTATAGTTGGTTTCTTCACTCTTCCTGCTGATGTCAAATTGTCCCCAGAAGCCTTCATCCATTCGTCTCTCATGTCAGCTTTGAAAGGTTTGTTGATGCTGACATCAAGTGGTCGGAGCTGGGATGTCAAGGTATGACGGCAAGCTTTGTTTTTTGCTCTGCAGAAATCTTCTTTGTATGTATTTTTTGTTATGTGTGCCCTGAACTGATCAAGCACCAATAGGGCAGGTTTGCGTAAGAGCACACCTGGTCTGCTGCTCCAAACTTTCTCAAACCAGATCTTCATCCCATCCTGATCCATCCAACCCTTGTCATGAACGTGGACAATCACTCCTTGAGGAATGTCTTCTTTTGGCATTGTTTTGTGTTTGAAAATCAGCATAGGAGGCAGCTTGGTTCCGTCGGCACAACAAGCTAGAAAAACTATATAATGGCTCTTTTCATGTCCACTTGTCTTCACAGTTACAGTTTTCACCCAGTTCTGTTACTTGGGACATTAAATTGAAGGGTTACTTTGTCCATATTTGCAAACTGTCCCAACTCAAACTGATGTGTCTTCCGATATCGAATGACAAAAAACGATGAAATTCAAGGACCTTCTGCTCATAGCTTTCAGGCATCTTTTGGGCTAGTCTTGTGCATGTACGCATGCTTAGTCCATTCCGTTTCATGAACATGAAGTACCAATTGTGTCCTCCTTTGAAATCCGTAACTTCTTTTTCATCAGCAATTCTTCTTGCCTCATGCTGAACCATCTTTGCGGACACAGGAATTCCAATTGCCCTTTGCTCCTCAATTCCCTATATCTTCAATTCCCTGTCTAAATTAGGCCATTTTGCTGACTTGCCTCTAATGGCCTTCTTCTGCCGTGGCGTTTTCAGTAGGGTTTCTTCTTCTTCCCATAGCCAGTCTCGGATTGTTTTCTCAGTTGGAGGAGGACCAAACTTACGTTCAGCAGCATGATTTCCATCCACTTTTGCAAATTGGATCACTTTTAACTTAATTCAGTACTGTAAAAATCTTTTCTGAGCCATTTCTGGGCAGAACGTGGCAAAACGTAACCTAATATACTGTTAATAAGTGCGAAACAATTAGTGCAAAGACGACAAGCGCGAAAAAGCGGGAAATGCAAGTAAAAAAAAATCTACAACCACTGTATAAGACGCACAGTTTTTAGACACCAAATTTTTCTAAAAAAGGTGTGTCTTATACATGGGGAAATATGGTACATAAGTAAAGAACTCTTTGCTGTTTTTCTTTGCATCCTTTGCCTAAGATTTCTCGTAATCTACCATTGCCTGGACAACCTCCTTTGTGACTTGATTATAGACTAGCTTATATGTGCCGTTCTGTGTCGCCTGATTATTTATATGCATCCCATGCATTTTTCTTCTCTGCTAGGAGCCCCATTAATTCCTCTGGCATCCATTTAGGCCTAATCCTTAAACAGCATTTCTTAGATGATATTAAAAAAGCCTAGTAGATGGCTTCCCATTTCAGTTGATCAGGTGTATAGAATTTAAAAACTGCTTCAGACCACTGTAGTCACCTTTATCACTACATTTTGATCACTGTCACCTGGTGGTTCCTTTATCTGCAAATTCTTAATGCATGATTAATCACTGCTGATAATCAGATCAAGAGTATTATTCCCTGTGATTGCCCCTCAAACATGTTGCTGTAAAAACACTCCTCCAATAAATCAACAAAATCTTGCTAGCGCACAAGTGACCAACCCACAAGTTCCAGTCAATATCTGGGAAGTAAAATTCCCCATTACAAGACATTCTGATTTACTGCACTCTATTTCTCTGCACAATTGGTCATTGTACTCATCAGAGTCATTAGGCCTATAACACCCTCCTACTCTCATTTTTCCTTTCCCAGTGTTTATGTCACGCCAAACAGACTCACCCCATTGCATTGTCCACCCATGTCAACTGGATGCACTTCCTTAAATTTTAAGTGTTTCTTAACTAACAGCCAATGTTTCTCTACCTTTTTGTTGTTGTGGCACAGTTTTCAAGATGCTAAAATTTTGCAGCACACTACAATCACTATTATACTCATATATATATATATATATATATATATAAAATTAAAAATAATATATATTTTATAAATAAATATTATAATATTTATTATATTTATAATAAATATTATAATTATATAATATTTTAATCAGTGAAATGTTTGGGTTTGATGGGCGGCACACAGTTTTTTAATACAAGGATTTATTGTGGATAGGCTTACTCTTAGCTCCTCTTCTACCGACTTTAGTCTCTCTCTCTCTTCTTTCGTTTAATGTGGAAAACCTTGTTTCGCACAAGTAGGAAGTGGAAAATGGCAATAAAATTCTAATTGCCTTTTCCGAAATTCATGGAAATTCATTTTGAATTTTGATCCAAAATTTGCTAATGTTAGTGTTATTAAAGTGAATTCCAGTGACTGGTCACTATGGATCTCAGCCAATTCTTCTTCCTCTTGAAAATTAAGTTCTAACGTTGAAAAGTTTCTTGTTGCAAATGGGTCTCTTACCCACAATTTTTTTGATATCAAGGGATGAGAAGTAATGCTCAATTTTTGTCTTTAACAGTTCTCATGTTTCACTTATTACATTAATTATTTTAGTATAATTCATTTTGGCAGTCAAGGGAAACATTTCTAAATTTTTCTCATTTACATATTTTTTTACATACACTGAATGTTTCTTTAAAGGCGAACAACTTGTCAGCAGAAGTGAGTAAGTTTTCCTCTAGGCCCTGCATACTATAATATTTAATTTATTAAGCTGAGTGAATAAATCTGCTAGAAAAGCTAATTTACAGCACCAAATTTCATCACTTAAATAATCACAAAATTCTGATTGCTCCAGTGAAAAAAATATGAGCATTTTCTCGTGCAACTCGTACATTTCCTTTTGATAGCCACCGAACCTCAGTTTGCATTATTAAAGATAAATTATCAGACTCCAGTTCCTTGCATAATTTTCCAAAAATACATATTTGTTGTGGTCTAGTTTTGATATAATTGACCATTTTAACCGCTTGATCATGTACAAGTTTTATATCAAGCACGACTGCCTTCACTACTAGAACTTCTCTGTGTATAAAACAGTGTGTTGTAATAATATTTGAATTGTGTCGTTTTACTAATTTCACAAATCCTTTTAGTGCTCCTGTCATTGCAGTAGCACCATCGGTACAAATGCCGACCCATGACTTCCATAATATACCAAACTTTTGTAAATAATTATCCATTACTTCGAAAATATCTTAGCCGGTTGTTCTTTCACAGTGAGTTCTTTACAATAAAAAAAAATGATTAATAATTGTGATATTTTCGATGAACCTGACAACTGCTATTAATTGGGCTTTCCTGCTAATATCTGTAGAATTATCTACTTGCAATGCAAACAGTTGCCCAAAATTATCAATATGTTGAACAACTTGTTCTTCAATATCATCGGACATTTCTTTTATGTGCCTGCTAATTCGTGCTGTTCGAGAATGGTACAGTCATTATTTTTTTTTTCAGCTTCCTCTCCCAAAATGCTTTTCACGATTACCTGACATGCTGGTAAAATCAGACTTTCTGCAATCAGGTGAGTTTTTTTTTTTTTTTGCCACCAGTTTGGTCACTAAATAGCTGACGACTTGCACTTTATCCAATATTTTAGCCATACTATAAAATTCTGTACCTTGTTTTCTAGTAGAGGCCTGCAGTCTTTTAAAATACTCCACAGTTTTGAACGATAAATTCTTGTGTTTCGTAGAAAGATGACACTACAATTTACTTAGCACCATTGATTCATTCAACAATTTTAAACCGCATAGCACACAAAGTTTTGTGTGGTATGCGGTTTAAAAACAACATGTTTTCTTCTTTTTTGATTTTGATGGTTGTTTATTTTTGTCATTTTCTCCAAGATCGTTGTTATCAAGTTGCCTCTTCTGATTTTCTTTCACTAAATATTTATCCATTGCTAATAATTTTTAAAAAAATTAAATTTACTTCTACAAACTAATACAGTTTAATTGAAAATACCTGTTCTATACGAATTAACTGAATATGAGATTTTACAGATAAAAACACAAAAAGTACTTTTAAAACACTATGGAAATTTCTTACTATGCTGCTTACAAGTTGCACACTTAATTCATAGTCCTATGCTAAATGCACATATATACAATTGAAAATGCACTACAGGGTGCCTGGGAGATAATCCCTCAAGTGATAAAAATGGTCTAATAAAGGTGAACAATTCTAGTACTAGGAATCAAAAGGTGAATAAAGGTGACTAGGAATTAAACGTGACATCACATTCACTGGTGGAAGGAACTTGGATCAGCGGAGCATAATAAAGCATTATTATTATTATTTTTTTGTATTCATTGCAGCACTCTTGAAGCATATTTGCGGTACACAGGTTGAGAAACACTGGCATAACCCTTCCTACCCTGTCTATCCTTTCTGTACATATTGTACTCCCCAAATTCCAATTCTGCACTGCTCATATCTGTGTGACACTATGTATCTGATATCCCACTAATATCTGCCTTTGATACCTTGATCAGCACTTCAAATTCATCAGATTTATTTATTATACTTCTAACATTGGTGTACACGAATGTATACATGCACCTGTTCTTACTCTTAGTTACCCTAACATAGCCCATGTATTTACTTGTACCACTATGACTTCCATCAGTCCTGGATATCTCCACCACCGTTAACCTTTTAGTCTGTGTATCCACCCAAGCTAGCAGTTTTTCAACCCACCTAACACTGCCTCGACAGCATTAGCAAATATTCTTGCCCCTTTCTATTTAAGTGTATCCCATCCCCGTAGAAGCAGTCTCTCCTGTTTGCAAGCACAGACCACTGTGAAAAAAAATTCTACCCCACGAGCCTTGACAATCTCTCCAGAGTCGAATTGCAGACACTTTCAAATATAACCCTAACTTGCAACTTTTTTCAGCATTGACCTATATTTGTTAAGTAAATCTGCAGATTTGTTATTTGGTTTTTAGGAGCATCAGCAACTAAGGCCATATTGCTCCGGGGATATGCAGTGGTCATGGGCTCGAACCCCAGTCTAATCAACAAGCGTGTGCTACGCACTGCTGCTCCTGCCCACCTGGCTATGGAGGCGCCAAATCTGCAGGTCTCTTACTCTTAAGGTCATTAGTGCCAACATGTACAACATATCACTTTTAGTACCCTTAAAAGATGATATCTGCCCTACAGCATCATAAACTTTTGCCCTGGCAGACATACCCTGGTCCTGTTCCACATGGCAAGTACAGTGTGAGAATCTGTGACATCATGTGCAACTGTCGAAAATTGGGTGGCAAATTAAAATTTAGGAAGAACAAACATTGAAGGTGAATAGCACAGAAAATGTCCATCAACAGCAACCACAAACTAATGAGATTATAAATGCCAGGATGCAGAATTTTATGCTTGTGCAAATGGATAAGTTTTTTTGAAATTTTTACCATCTTTTTGATTAACATAGATTATGTTTTACAAAATAGTTTAAATCAGTGTTTCTCAAACTGTGTTCCATGGAACACTAGTGTGTGTGTGTTATGGGGGTTTGGGGCGCATAAGCTGCCGGGGCTATAGTGCACCTCGGAACACTAGTGTTCCGTGAGATGTGAACTAGTGTCCCATGCAAAATCATAATTAATAATTTAAAAAACAATAATAAAATAAATAAATTTTGCATATTTGTAGCCTACACCACTTTTGTATCATTTAATTGTTAACATAATTTTTATTTGGTTATTATTATACTGGCATAGACTATAATCAAACAGACAGTAGAACATTTTATTTTGTCAGGCTTCTGCATAGAGAAGTATGTGTAGAGGTAATAACATCTACGAAAAAGTAGCCATGTGGTGATCTAGTATGCAATTTAGCCTGGAGTACACGGGTTGAAGGAGGGGGAAGCAAACCGATAACATAACTAAACTCACTTCCTTGAATAAATTTTTTTTTGATAATTATCAATATTTCAAAATATTATTATTAAAATAAATGACCATGGATATGTGATTGAAAAAATTGAACTTTAAAATGAGAAGCAAGTACTTCTAGTATTGCAACTGTAGTCGATGTAAATGAACACAATATTGTCACACTTCAAAGTGAGGATGAACAATCGCAGCCTTTTGTTCCTCAAAAATCCAAAGTGAAAAAACAGTAACCTACTAAAAAAAAACCAAAACGGAAGTATGATGATAGTTATTTGCATTTTAGCTTTACATGTATTGGAAATAAAGATGCTAAGATGCTCCTGATGCACAGTGCATCATATGTAATAAAATATTAGCAAACAGTTCTTTGGATCCAGCTAAACTTGTGTTCTGTAAATATATTGTGGGATGAAAAGTGTTCCGTGACTAAAAAAAGCTTCGTAAACACTGGTTTAAATAGCCTTAGTCACGTTTGTTAGCTTATTTTTAAATTTAGCTACTGATTTTGTAAGATACAACTCACTACTTGTACCACTATTGTATCAGTGTTTTGACATGAATATCACAGCACGAGTAGTGTAGAGTAATAGTAGGGTTTTAACTGTGATATATAAGCTCAAAGGTTGTAATCACATATTGGGCGAATATCTTTTTTGTTTTAGCTAAGGAAATTTTACTTTTTAGCAAGGATATAAAACAGTCGACCCCAATTTATGATATTAATCCATTACAAAGACACCATCATATCGGGAAAATATCGTAATCTGAACGCAATAACACATTGCTTTTCGATAATTTTTTCCAAGACCTTGGAGGTTAAAATTTTCACTATATAACTAAACTATTTATCTCTCTAAAAGTTGATTTGTCTGTTTACAGAATGTTGTACACACATGAATTCAATACAGTTAATTTAGGTCTAATAAGCACAACACAAAAAATCACTTCAATTAAAAGATGCAAAATCAAAACATATACAAACGCTGCTATTGGCTAAGAGAAAGGACCACGTGGCCTGGTCCTTTCTCACAGTCAATCATAAGCCATTGTAAAGTGAAATAGATAGGTGCCGGTTAATATGATCATTAGTTAGTAGAATCAGCCGCTTTAAAGAATCAAATCATTAAACATTACACTTTCATTGTTATCATATGTTTGGTTATAAGAATCAATTTTGAATGAGACTCTGATATTTTTCTAAAGCACATTTCTGGAGGTCACTACCATAAAACAATAAAAACAATTTGCAGTCCGGTTTATTGGGCTTTTCTGTTAGTGCAATCTATCATAAATGAATAGTGACCTCGATCTTATTGCATTTGCAATAATACCAATAGCTGGAATTCTGTGTTTTTTTTTGTTATTATGGTGTTTTCCCTACTAAGAAATCTTCAATCATATAAAAAACAAATAAAATTTCAGAATCTTCTCTTCATTCCTATTTTTTAAATGTCACAAACTTGTTACTCCTTATCTAACTTGCGCATAGTGTGTTAGTTGCAATTTGTGTATTCCGTGTTCTTTGTCATTGATCGCTAATCTTTTTTACTGTTTAAATTTTACAACCCAAAAAATTTTTAAAAAATGTCAGTGAACAGAAATATCAATTAGTTAGTATGTACATATTACAGTACATATTAATTAAGCGATGTACGTAAGCGTAAATTGATTTTTATATTGCTAACCCGTAGATATTTTTTCGATTTTCATGTATCATTTAATTTTGTTAATTGGTAAGGTAATAAAGTGTAAATCTGTGCTTTACAACTTTACTTTTATAACTTGTAGTTAATATTCCTCCTACTTTCACTTATTAGAATCGCTGTTTAATAGAATCAAAAGTCAATTTGAAAACGTGATTACAAGGACTGGCACTTACTGCATATTGTATAGTGAATGGTATTTTTATTATGGAGAGTCCATCGTAAAGTAATTTGATCATAGAGTGAACCAATCATAAAGCGGGGAACCACTGTAATTTAATATAGGAATTGTTACGGCATAGTGTAACATATATCTCAAACTTCATAGTGTAAGGTATGATGTTAAACTAGATAGCGTAATGTATATTACTGCTTTTAGGAATTTTAATGTAGTATTGTCAATTAACCAATTAAATTCATTACTCTTATTCATTTTGTTGTTAATCAATTAAATTCTATTTAAACAGAAATTATGCCTGGGAGTGGAACAGTAAAACAAATGGCACAAATTAACGGGAGTGCTGTGGCTCAGGTGAGAATTGAAGGGGATGATTCTCCAACACATCACGGCGCCTCCGTAGCCAGGTGGGAAGGAGCAGCAGTGCATAGCACACGCTTCTTGATTAGACCGGGGTTCGAGTCCGTCACCACCAAATATGGAGGATGCGGAAAGGTCAGGGAATGACCACCGCATATCCCGGAGCAATATGGCCTTAGTTGCTAATGCTCCTAAAAACCAAACAACAAACAAACAAACCAACACATCACAGTCTAAAAAAATGCAACTTTGAAATGTTTGTGGACTATTCTGGAACAGGATAGTATATAGCCAGGAAGGATGTCTTATGTGCTAGGTGCAGAGAGTGTGAAGAAATTAGGTGCCAACTCAGCGTTATGAGAGGTTGAAAAGAAGGGTAAATACCCTCGAAGGAATTAAATGGAGAGCCCATCAAGATTTCAGCTTCACAACTGAACTCAATACCACAGCTCACTCTTGTGCATCAGACAACACAGTAGCAATCTTTGAGGCAGAATGCACTGGTCCTACAGGAGATAGTTATTGTCGGTGACTGTACTGTCAGGGAAATGAGAAATATGTTGTGCAAGAAGGATAGGAGAAAAGGACCACAGTATGTCTATCAGGGGCTGTTGTTATTTGGCTTTTAGGAGCATTAGCAACTAAGACCATATTGCTACAGGGATATGCGGTAGTCATTCCCTGACCTTTCCGCATCCTCCGTATTTGGTGGTCATGGGTTTGAACCCCGGTCTAATCAAGAAGCGTGTGCTATGCACTGCTGCTCCTGCCCACCTGGCTACGGAGGCACCAGGGGCAACAGTAGATGTCGTTGTAGAGCAGATATCATCTTTTAAGGGCACAAAAGGTGATATTGCTGTACAATGGCACTAATGATATTAAGAGTATGAGATCTGAAGTATTACTTAATAAGTACAGGGCAATGCTGGCAAAAAGTTGCGAGTTAGGATTGAATTTGAAGTGTCTACAATTCTGCATAAACACAATAGGAGGGAGTAGATGGCCTTGTCAATCAATTCAGCTCTGGAGAGAATGTGCAAGGCTCCTGGGGTAGAATTTTTCCCAGTGTGATCTGTGCTTGTTAACAGGAAAAACTGTTTTTACAGGATGGGATACACTTCAATACAAAGGGTGCAAGAATATTTGCTGATGCTATTGCTATCGAGGCAATGTTAGGTGAGTCGGAAAACTACTAGCTTGAGGGGACACACAGACTAATAGTTTAACTAGACCCACAGGCAGAAGTGAAAGTGATTCTTGCATTGCTACTATAGTACATGCAGCAGACCGGAAAGCAAGGAGTCTGGGATTTCAGGCCCTGCTGTGGATCATCATGGAAGAAATGAATATGTCGGCTGCATTAGAGTAAATAACAGTAAGGGCACATGCATATATACTTGCATATACACTAATGCTAGGAGCATTGTCAATAAATTTGACAAATTTGAAATACTGATTAAGCCATCAAATGCAGACATAGTAGGAATATAGTGGAAGTGTGGTGTCACTCAGACATAAGTGATGCTGAATTTGAATATAGGGAGTACAATGTATACAGGAAGGACAGACAGGTGGAGGGATTACGCTCTTAGTTAAGAAGAATATTAAACCTAAGGCAGTGCATCCAGATGCCATGGGTGAAAAGTGCAATGTTCAGTCAGTTGACATGATATAAGCACTGAAAAAACAAAATTGAGAGTAGGAGTGTATTATATGTCTGATGACTGTGATGAGCATACCAGGACCGCCATGACCCTATGTGCAGCCAGTAAGCGAAATCAGATTTGCCGCCCCAAAATATTTAGATTAAAAAATAAAATAGCACTCATTTATTGAAAAAGAAAAGAATTACAAAATATCTCACATATAATACAATGAAACAACAAGCAAAAATAACAAAATCATTCTGAAATTCTGGAAATAAACTTTAAATTCTAAATCACAGTAATTGTATTCTATCACAATAATAAAATAAAAGGAAAATTATAATGTCAAAAAAAATTATACAAATTTATGTTTCCTTGCTTTAAGAAATGCGAATTTATTAATTATTTCATTTATGTTTATTTTTTCCAAAAGTTCATTTTCTATTGAAATTATTGCCAAATTAGAAAGTCCTTGTTGAGACACTGTCGATCATAAATAATTTTTGATTAATTTTAATTTTGAAAAACTGCATTCACCTGAGGTAGTTGAAACTGGTAAAGTTAGAAAAATTCTTAGTGCAACTGCTACATTTGGAAAAGTATCTGTAAAATCGTTTTAAAAAATATACTGTAGTGATTCAAATGGAGTAATATTATCTTTAAGGGTAGCGAAGACGAATTTCTTCATACAGCTTAAAACATGTAAAATTTCCAGAACGTGTGCACTAACTATGCATCGCGGGAGCTAGAATTAACCTTTATAACACTCAGAATTTCTTTCCTGATTAAATGAACCAACTGATGATGGAACTGCGAAACTCCAACATTAGGACTCTTGGTTCTTCTCATTCTTAATTTCATAATCATTAATTTTTATGTATGATGATCCAAGCAAAAAAGAGTGCACTTTTTTCTCTTGGGGAATTTTTTTACTGCCTCTCTTGATCTGGTTATCCGCAGCGATTCTTATTGCATTAAAAAACTGCAAGTAAAAGACCCACTGGGTGGCAGCGATCACAGTGTACTTGAGTGGTTACTGGCATCTCAACTGAACATGTGCAGAATATTTTGTCAAATGAATTACATATGATAAAGGTGTCTGCATGATGGATCTCCTGTCTTTTGACACTCGATCAGAAACATCTTCAAAGTAATTTTTTTTCTTTTTGTCAAACAGAGCCTGGAAACCCTTTCATTCATAGTTAATATCTGCATGGTCAGATATGTAACTATGAATGAAATAATTTACTAAGTTGCATAGTCAGTCCAACTATGCAACTTAGTAAATAAATTGTGAGACGTAATCAAGTCAAAGAGGCCAGAAAAACTGTAAAGGTCTTTTCTTTTATCAGGACAATGCAACTGTTCCCCAACCCACCTTATTTCCATCTATTCTTGAAACTAAAAACCAACTTGCTTGGAAATAAATTTTGATCAGATGAGGTAATAGCAGCCGCATACTCCTCCTTTTTTCAGGATCTTCAATAAAGCGAGTAGAAAGCCAGAATCATGAATCTGAAGATTTGCTGAAAAAGCACATTGAGTTACAACACACTTTTTCATTGTTTAATAATTTTTCAATGTCAAGTATTAGTACAATTTCAGTGTTAAGCATTAGTACAATGTACTAATGCTTGACACTGAAAAATAGTATAATGTCAACATCAGATAATAACTCCTTCTGTGCTAGGTTAGAAACTTATCAAGCAACTGTCTTACATGGGCAAAAATGTTATTTGTATAGTGAAACAAGTTCCTTCTTAGAAAGTGAGTACTCTAATTGAAGCATATTTATTTAATAACACTTATTTTTAAAAATTATCTGCTTGATCATTAAGCAGATCATCTTGTCAGCTTTTAACAGAAAGGAAGGATATTATATTGAAATATACATACAAAGTGGACCATGTGGCATTTTATTGAGAAATAAATTGTACAATTTAAATCTTGAAGATAATTTAATCCCCAACTTACTTTATTAATATTAATAAAAAACAATAATTAAATATCAGATTATTAGTCACTCATTAAAGAAATTACACTGCCAAGGAAGAGTGGCCCACTGTGGATGGCCCATAGCCACTTGGGCTGTTACTCTTACATGACATTATTTATGCAATTTAAATGACTCATTCAAACTGTTTTCAGTAATTTACTTTTAAGTAAATTTTATCTCTTCTGGATAAACTGACATCTGGTCCACAGTTGTGTAGGGATAATTCTTCTAATATAGTTCAAAAATGTTATAACATAACTCTATCCTAAATCTGTAATATGGATAAAGCCAATATAAAACACTACTTGCAATGAATGAAAAACAAGTTTTGGAAACAGACAATAGAAAAGTTACTAAATGAAATCCACAGCTCAAATTAATTTTTACATATCTTCTTCCTTTTCCATCAACACCAATTCACAAACACTTAAAGACTGGAACAGATATAAACACACAGCAGAAACAAAGCAATAAAGGGAATAAATTATTTTAGCAATATTAATTTAGAAGTAGCATTATCCAGTTTTCTAATACTAATGATAGCATGCAGTCTGACAGGCCCCAGATTTTAACTTGAATATTTGAAAAAAGTATTTGATTTTTTGATTTGTGCTTAGAGGATACCAATTCTTGGTATCCTCCAAGATAAATAACATAAATGAGAAATATGCAATGTCTCCAAATTTTTCATCATAATAGGCACAGATGAATGGTGAATTTTGAGAAGCTTTCGGATAATGGAAAATATGCCCATGTGGTGAAAAGCAGTGTTTCACTACACCAAACACTGTACTTGGTGGGACACAATGGAGTAATAATGTAAACAATATCATGTGGCCTCACAGGTCCCCTCAGCCAATGAATATTGGCATCAGATTTTATTCAGCAAACTGTTGTAACATAAACAAAATGATTATGTTCATAATCATTTTGTTTCTATTTGCATCCGGCACCAGTGTTTTTTTCTAATCAAGACTCATGGTAATTCATTGCTGATCATTAAAAGCTAACTTCCAGAATTAATCAAAAGTGTTCATTTTAATTTTTTTTAAATGTTAAAACTTTTTTAAAGTGTTAAAAGGGATTAATCGAAATTTGTAACCATATTACATTTTAACCCATTGGAGTTGCTGATGATTAAAATCTGCTTTACTGCAACATATAGTATTCTTTATTGACTTTTCCCATAATTTTACAGGAATAATTTTATATCATGCTAAACTTAAATAGAACTAAAAAAAAAAAAAAGTATACCTTTGTTTTGATCTACATGCTTCCCAATTATCTGGACACAAATTCCATAATCGATTCATTTCAGCACTGGATGAGAAAACAAAGAAAGGAAAGGAAAAATAATGAGTTTTTACTGTTACAAGAGTATTATTTATCTTGACAATGTATTAGTATTGGTAACATGATGCAAGAAAGCAAAACAAAGTAACAGCCCAAAAAAAAAAAAAAAAAATCCTGTATTCAAACTAGCCATTAATCAATTAAATAACAGAATGCAAATTTCCATACATCTGCAACCATCATTTTTCGATTTAAATTTATGTCCCTTTCAGTAAGTCATCTGAGTTGCTTAACCCCTATAAAAGCCTTATACACTTCAATTACAGCAGGCCCCCGTTACAACACGGTTTGCTTTATGCTGATTTGCTATAATGCTGTTCTTATATTGTAACCCGTATCTGACTATAACGCTGTCACAGATCACTATAACGCTCTTTTACAGATTGCATTTTTGGCATATTTAACGAAATCGTTTAATTTGATCGAGTCGATAGCTTGAAAATGAATAGCAAAATAGCATTAAAACATTTCCCACGCCGACTTGAGAAATTTTCCCACGCTCAGTGAAATTTTCTCGCACGTTAATTTAATTGCAGTACAGTGACTTGTTACGTTGTTCCAAGATCAACAATTTAAAAAATGATCAAGTATATTGCTTGTAATATTTGCGTTATATGCATTTATCCGAAGTCTAGTCATCACTCAGTACAGCATTAGACATCGTGCGTAACGGACAGTTTACTCAAACATTATATCATAATTAATGCAACCAACGCAGTTACATTTTCGAAGAGTTAATAATTGCGGATAAGAATGAAAAAGCAACAACGGCTGGACGCAGTACGAAGACTATAAATGTAAGAAAAAGACTGAATTTGAAAATTAAATTAGACGTTCTGAAGCGAATCGATTCCCGTCAACGACAAGCGGATGTGTGCCATAATTTAGGACTTGCAAGTTTAACTGTAAGAACAATTATAAAAAAATAAAGAATTAATTTTAGCAGCGGGAAAGATAGCTGTTCCACTGCAAGCAACTAAGGCTAGGCTGGCTATTAGGGTTGAAATGGAAAAGACTAACTAATTTTATTAAAGATAAATGTCCAATGCAGAATTCAGTTAAGTTAAATATTATTAAAAAAAAAAAAAAAAAAAAAAGAGAGAGATTAGCCAATATGATGATCTGAAGAAAACTCACCTAAAAAAAAAAAAAAAATGTGGAACCATTTAAAACTTGTAAGAGCTGGTTGAATAGATTTAAAATCTAGGGAGAAGCCGCAAGTGCAGATCAAGGAGCCGAAACTTTCAAAAAAGAACTTGTTAAAATTATTGAAGAGGGGTATTGTGTGTTATACTTCTCAACAAGTTTTTAACATAGATGAAGTAGGACTTTTGTGGAAATGAATACCTAAAAGAAGTTTCATATTGAAAGAAGCAAAAAACATGCCAGGTTTCAAAGCGGCGAAGGATCGGGTGACTTTACTGTTGGGTGGTAATGCTGCGGGGGATTTAAAATTAATACCCCTTTTAGTTTATTTAGAAGAGGGCCAAAGTTCAACCCAAAATCGACACATTTTTCATGATTAAATTCATCAATTAAATTAAATCAATTAAAATCAATTTAGATCAATTAAATTCATGATTTTAATTGGCATTTTAAGTTTAATTTTGATACATAAATAGTTACCACATAATTATATACAGTAAACCCCGCTATTCGCGGTATCTGTATTTGCGGTCGCTGATTTAATATAAAATGAAACCTTAAAAAATGTGAATTTTAAAGCGCCGTGAACATTTTCCGTCATAAAAAAACATGGGCGTGGCTAAAATTATCTTTCCCAGTCAAAACAGCGCTCAGTGGGGGGGGGGGTGACAAAATCGCGAGCGTGGATGTTTCTCGCTAATCCTTGTTCAGTATGTGTTATGCGCTTGTCATGGAAGGTTTCGTCGTTTGCTTTTAATTTACATGCTTATAAATTGAACAAATTTATCAATTTATAAATTGATAAATTTATAAATCAATTTATAAATTTATAAATTGATATGCTTCCAAAAGTGATAAATCTACCATTTTGCAGTGAAAAACAGACTTTTTCGAAGAAATCGAAGAAAGTGCCTTTATTGTGGACAAGTTCTTTTTTACCCGTACAAAAATATGGCTACGAATAACAAGGGAAATGTGAAAAGATCAAAGAAGGTGATGACTAGCGAATAAAATTGAGTTATTAGATAAAATTTCTAATGGTGAAAGTGTCTCCTCAGTGGCAAAACATTATAAAATCAATGAGTCAACGGTACAATCAATTAAGAAATCGGAAGAAAAAATCCGCCGTAGTGTCCGTGAAAACATGCTAATTGCTTCAAAAATTTGCTCTGTAACTCTTGATATTAAATTAGAAAAATGGAAAAAATCTTTAAATCTGTGGATAGAAGACCTAACTCAAAATAAAATTCCATTAAGTTCATTCATCATTCATGAAAAGGCAAAACTTCCTTTATCAACACTTTAGCGAAACTGATGATAGCACTGGTGAGATAAGTTTTTTTTGCTAGCAAGGACGCTGGTTTGAAAGATTTGTTTGAAATTTCTAATAAATATTACATTTAATATTAAATTGTTTCTTATTTTCATTTCAATGCCATATGCTTGCATTTCACTATGTACTGTCCATGTACATAGTCATATTATGAAGGTACATATAATACATATATAGACAAAATTTTGGACTAGTTTTTTTTAATATATTTCATACTTTGGAACGGAACCCCTTTATTACTATGGGAGCCATAACTCAGTATTCGCTTTTTCGCGGCATTTCTCAGGAACGTAACCCCTGCGAATAGCGGGGGTTTACTGTATATATGTAATGTAGAATATTTTATATGTATAAATATTTGAATATTAAATATTTTGACCGACATTTGTGCATCTTTTCACTATCGTTTATTATTGATTAGGAAATATCCTATGGCACTGACCGCAACTTACAAATACATATGTTACCTTATGGGAATGCGGAGCTTGCTTAGCGCAGATTCATTTAGCGCTCTGTTTTTCCAGAACGAATTATCAGCGTTAAGCAGGGGTCACCTGTAGGCTGCTCCACAGATGCTTAGTTTCCAGAGATTGCAATTTACTTGTTCTTGGTAAGAATATCCTTTTTTGCTCTAACTAATCTTGTTACACTTCTCTGCATCCTTCCCTGTATGCAGTATTCCATACGTAGCTTAATACAAAGGATAATCACCACTTTCACAGTTCTTGTATATTACTGCTTGTATATCATGTACATCACTGATATAATCACTTTATGAGCTATTCCAGCAGCCTGTTTGCACTTTCAGAGAATTCTGTGTCAGCCACAGTGGCTGTTGTTGAAATTGCTGTTGCTGATGATATTGCACAAAATGAACATTTGTTAATGATGGTGTCATGAGAGTTTAACATTCCATGATCAATAGTCTGTAAATTTCTTTGATCCATCATTCACCTCTACAAGAGTCATGTGGTAACAACAGCTAAATTTCACTACTGGACCTCAGTTTTTTTTTTTTTTTTGAAGAGGTCTAAGCTTGTGATTCATAGCATGCATTGTGAGAGCTAAGCTGTTACCTATTACAGTGATCTTCTCTATCACTGTGTGATGCCTGCTCCTCTCTTCAGGAGAGATGGTTGAAACAAATGTTTTTATGCATGATAAGGCTCCTCCAAATTTTGATTGGCTGCTTTGTAACACATTCAATGATGACCACATCATTTCCTGTCTTTATGAATTGGCCACCTCAATCCTTGATGCTATTGGTTGCATTAGCAATAGTGATGCAAGAAAGCAAACTTTTACAGCATCAGTGAGAAAAAAAAAAAAAAAAAAAAACCACAATAAAAAAAATCCCTTCCCATTTAAACCATCCAATTTGCTCCAAAAGTTTGTCCAGTTCTTCTCTGAATTCATTCAAGCTATCAACTTCCACAATGACCGATGGAAGTTTGTCACAGCAATCAACCACCCACTGGCTAAAGACAAATTTCACACATCTATTCTACAACCGTCTTTAATCAATTTGAATTTATGCTCCCTCAGGTGCATAACCTGAGCGAGAGGAAAAATCTCATTAGCATTGAAGCTTACTCAAACCATTCATACACATCAATCAGATCACCATACAGGTGCCTAGTCTCCAGACGCTGAAATTTGCAGAACTAAAGCATTTCTTGGCAAGAGCAACCCTTTTTTTCTCTAACCAATCTTGTTGCCCTTCTCTGTACTCATTCCAGCAGGGTGTACATCCTTCCTAAAATGAGGCCTCCAGACCTGTAGGCAGTACTCGAAGTGTGGCCTGACCATTGCCTTATACAAGAGGATAATTATCTCTTTATCCCTGCTAGCAAAATTCCTATATATCATTCACAAGATCCCATGAGCTGCTCTGCAGCCTGTCTGCACTGCTCAGAAAACTTTGTATTTGACTGCACAATTACCCCCCCCCCCAGGTATTTTTTCATTCTCCAGTACCCTGAGTATAGTACCGCACAGTTGGTATGTTACTCTGGGAGTTACTTGCATTTGTCAATGTTAAACCTCAGTTGAGTCCATCTGCCCAACTTTTCTAGATCCTGTTGCAGTAGCATACTGTCATTAACAACCCTGCCAACCTTTGTATTGTCTGCAAACTTGGACATTAAGCCTGATATACCTTCATCAATCTCATTGAAAAATATAGAAAACAACAATGGGCCCAACACCAAACCCTTGGGGACTCCACTAATAACATTAGTCCACAAAGAGCAGTGTTCACTGATTGCACTGTCTTCTTCCACTTAACCATCCCTTTATCCATAGCAGTAATTTGCCTCCAATGCAACACTGCTCCATTTCTGCAGCAATCTTCCATGTGCAACAGTATCAAAAGCCTTTCTAAGATCCAAATATATGATATCAAAGTTATTCCCTGGATCCAGTTCCTTTGTGACCACATCACAGTATCCAAATTAATTGATCAGACAAGACTTCCCCTTAACAAAATGCTGTGTCTGAACTATAACTGCAGTCTTGTCTAGGTGATCCTGCAGTGCTTCTTTAACCAATGACTTCATTATTTTCCCCGAAACAGAAGTTACACTTACAGGTCCTCAATTACTCATATTACCCTTTGATCCCACTTTATAAATTGGGGATACATTTGTACATCACCAGTCAGTGGGGAACTCCCCTGAATCCAGCAATGCTCTCATTATAATGGCTAAGGGTTTGCTTATTTTCTTTGCTGCCTCCTTTAATATAACTGGATATTTATTTATTTATTGTACTAGGTGGTCCCAGCAAGCTGTCCTGGCATCCCCACCTGTATTTACATACTGGACAGATAATTAAAATTGCTCCATTGTAACATATTGAAATTCCTCACTTCATGGACTTGCTCCATTATACAGTAATTAAGCCCTACAATTCATGTCATGTAAATTTAAATCTAGAAAAATAGCTAGTGAGAAAGTCCTCACACTAGCTGTTTTGAATAATTTCACGTCTTCTTCCATTATATTTGCCGCAGCTGAAGAGACAGACATTCTACATGCATCCGTTTCACTCGCAAAAAATTGCAATGTGCCATGGAAGTATCCAAGTGCAGCGCATGGAAAGGCAGTTTTATCAGCACTGTTCTTGTTCCACTTTCAGCAGGACTTGTCTCTTGAAAACTTGTACTGCAAAATTTTGGAAAGCACCAAAGTTTGTCCTTGTCTTCAGTAGAAGGGCCTCACACTCAAGACGGCAGTGTTTGCATACTGGATGCTCCAGCAATCAATTCCTCTTGTAGAGCCTGATATCCATGACGTCTATACAGAAGATGTACACGGTCTTCCTTTCTCTCCACAAGTTTTTTTTTTTTTTTATGAAAACCCCAAACACGAAAGGTATCAAAAACTATAGTATTTAGTACTGTGCATGGGTTGAAGGAGAAGTATTGGGGGGGGGGGGGGATGCCGGAAACTTTGGTCTAGAGACTAAACATGGGTTTCACCACTTCAAGCCTCCAATAAACAAAGTGGTGGTATTTCACCGGTTGATGAAAGTCATCTACCACCAAGGAACTACATGGTGCTGAAATACCTAATTCATTTAATTTTCCAAAAAAGAACCCGTGTCCCGTAAGCAGGAAAATTAAAGAGGTTTGGTTGAAACGAACCTGTACCTTTCCCAAACTGTTTAATGCTTGGAAGAAACTTTTTGGTTATTAAACCCTTGGTACAGTTGTTCCATCTGTCTTGCCACCGGTCAGTAAGAAGAGTCCACAATCATTTCCTCTCCTCATTATAACCATCGTCACAATGAATTTCAATTGATAACTGCTCGTATGGCTGTCTATGTCGCAGACAGAAGCACATTGACTTGAATACTAAGACCAGATTCAGGGGCTGCCGTCATGTTGTCACCTGCAAGGCCTCATTTGACATAGTCCTATGGGCCATACTGAGTTGTAACAACATTGTCCATTCACAATTGAAACTTTTTTCCTAACGTTTGCCTTTTGCAAAGCACAATCTTGTGTGATCACTGTGCCTGGTGCAATACCATAAGAAATATGTGCTCCATAGCTCACTATTGTCAAGAAGATACAGTCATAAAAAATATTCAATGCCTTGCCTTTTTTTTTTTAGGAGCATTAGCAACTAAGGCCATATTGCTCCGGTGCGGTGGTCATTCCCTGACCTTTCCGCATGCTCCGTATTTGGTGGTGACGGGCTCGAACCCCGGTCTAATCAAAAAGCATGTGCTAAGCACTGGTGCTCCTTCCCACCTGGCTATGGAGGTGCCTGCCTTGCCTTTTATCCCCCACTCCTTCCTAGTTACCTGCCCAATCATACCAACAAAAAATTCACAAATATTCTCAGTGATGTAGTTGATGTGTGAGACAATCGTAACTGTTTATCAATCTTAATTCCTAGGTATCCGATTGTCTTCACACACTGCAGACTGGCTCCATCTATCCAGCATTGTGGATTTCTCGTAGTAGACAGGTATCTTTTAACAACACAGTTTTGCTCTTTTCTATTGAGACCACAAGCATGAACAATACCAGGTACTCATCTCTGACAAAATAAAGTGTGATCGCTCCTCTAGTTGGAGCCTCGAGTCACTGTCCACAAGCAAAACTAAGCCATGAGCATAAGCAATCATAATGAAGTTGTTATAGTCCAAACTTAACCATAAGTTTAGGACTAAATTCCACATTAATGGGCCAAGGACCCTTGTGGGCTGCCTCTTAAAACTTGTCTGGTAATACTCACACATGCTGATTTAACTGTAACTGTTCTGTCGCAGAAGTAATCTCTTATAACAGAGTAGATCTGTGGTGTGCATTTTGCCTGGTGTAATACCATAAGAACATTGTGCCAATCGATGCTAGCACATGCCTCAGCGAAATCTACAAAGATACCTAGACAATATTTTGATCTGCATCAGTGTACAGATTCCACCAACTTTCCCAGTGCATCATCAGTACCTTTCCCTGCTGTAAACCCATATTGGTTTTCAAACCACTCACAGTTTTCTTGAACACTTTCCATAATTCTGCCTACTGGCAATCTTTCCTTTCATAAACTTTCCCTAGTCTTTTCAAATAATGCAATAGGACGATATGAATCTACCCTTTCTTTTGGTTTCAATGGCAATTTTAAGTTTTAAGCTGAAGTTTTAAGAGTGCATCCTTCCATGGTGGTGAAAATACTCCATCCCTAAGACATTAGTTAAAAATGCTAGCAGGTGCTCTGGTATCAATTTCAGACACTGTTTTATGACTTCCCCCTCAATGAGGTCCATTCCCAGACATTTATTTTTCTAGATTCGTTCTACTGCAGTATCTAACTCGTTCATCTGGAAGCTGTGCTCTTCCCCACTGCCTCTGTAAATGTCATTAAGCAATTTCATTTTCAAGTACTTACTTTCACTGCTATCAGGGTCCCCATTTGCTTCTGTCTTTCACCAAGTTATAATAATAATAATAATAATTATTACTTGTTAGTTGTTGGCGCATCGGCTTCTGTGGCCATAATGCACCTCCCAAAGTTTTTGAATTTTACTCTGATCCAAGCTCGAGGCGGGATTCGAACCCATGACCTTTGGGTTACCAGGCAGGCACTTTACCCACCTGGCTAGCCCAGTCGGCTCACCAAGTTACCTAAAACCAGACCTACACTTTCTTCCCACATTCAAGAAGTACTATCACTAGCCTGAATTGAACATGTGATATCTCCTGCTGGGTGTTTAATTTTATTACTACATAATTTGTAAATTAAGCCCCAAGGGTCACTGTTCCTGCATATCCTTAGAAGTTCTTTCCATGGCATTAAATTTTTTTTTTTGTGATCAGATGCATGTATCTTCTTCCCAGCTGCTGATACTCATTCCTTAAACGTATTTGATCTTCTTCGTTACTCCGACATTCGCTTCTTTGGTATATCTTCCTAGCTCTATTAATTTTTCTTTGCGTAGCACTGTCAACTGAGGAGTCCACCATTTAACAGGCATGCATTTAGTTTGACAACACCTCACTGCAATGTAGAGGCATTATATAACCAACCCTGCACCAGATGAACCACTGCTGGGCCACCCCCAAGTAGAGGGCTGACACTACAGCCCTCTAATTGTGTAATTCTTCTTCAAACAGATTCCAGTTAGCAGTATGAACAGAGAATCGTTGCAACTGGTCCTGTATATACCAGGTCTGGGGAGTAGGAGTAAGAGGTTTTTACAGGAATAGGAATAAGGAGTAACAAAATATATTTGTTACTCCTTATTCCTGTTATTATATTATACATGCAAATACAAAAAAACAATTTTATTATATTGCACTGTCTAATTTAAAATTTAAATTTTTATCTTTTGTTTTAGGTAATATGAATTTGTAAGCCTGTTAAAGTTAATTTTGAGATAAACTACTTAATTTAATTAGTCTAAAATGGAACAAAAGAAAGCTGGAGTATTTGAATACTTTGAATTATCTCAAGAAAAAAATGTCTTCATATGTCAAATGATGAATGGAGATAAGCCATGCAATTCAGAAATCAGTGCAGGGAAAGGAAAAGGAGGCTATGCACCCACTAGGTTATCCAATTTAAAATGCCATTTAGAGTGCTTGCATCCAAAACAATTCAAGCTTATGGAGGAAAAGGAAGCAAAAAGTCATCAAGTTCTAGCACAGGTTGTAAAGTAGAAGGAAAAAATATTCTAACAAAGTACTTTGAGACCCAAAAAATTACTATAGCAATGATAGCTGCTAAATTCAAAGGGTGTATTATTGAACTTGTTGTAAAGAATGGACTACCACTTAGTGAATTCTCTTCTCCAGGTTTTATTGGATTGAGTGGTGAAATGGCAGCCAAACTGAGAGTTTCTTTGGAATGATATAATATTAGGAAAATAATATTAGAGGAAGCTAACAATCAAAAAAATTTGTTGAAGGAGATGCTAAAGGGAAAGTATATTCATCTGAAGATGGATGCATGCACCCATCAACGGGTAAATTATTTTGGAATAAATGTCCAGTTTGTAAATGAAAATAAAGAAACAATAATACATACTTTAGCACTTAAAGATACCAAAGCACAACATACAAGCGAACAGGTTTACAAATTGATTGAAAATGTACTCAAAGATTTTGGAATTAAGAAGGAAAATATCTTGACAATAGTTACAGACAATGCATCAAACATGATAAAAACTGCCGAGAAGCTTAATGAGGAAAAGACAGATTTTGAATCAGGAGAAAGCTGTGTGTACAGTGATTTAGATGAAGATGAGTACTTAGACAAGACCTTGGATGCTATTGCAAACAATTTCATTGGTTTCACTTTCCCCAACATCAACAAACAACATATGAGGTGTGGTGTGCATACTTTACAGCTCACAATCCGTGATGGTCTGAAAGGAGCTCATGCAGCTAATCTCATAAGTAAGTTGCGCCAGGTCGCTGTAGCTTCTCGATCCCCCAAGATTGATGCTATTCTGAAGAAGTGCTGCGGAAAAGGAGCTCTAATTGATCAAGCTACTAGATGGGGCAGTGTTTATTTAATGATCAAACGTCTTTTGGAATTAAAGCCTCTATTTATTGATATGGCAAATCCTAAAATAACTTTATCTGATAGTGAATGGGAAGAAGTCAAGCAGCTTGAAAGATTACTTCGCCACCCATATAATGCGACTTTAAAGTTCCAAGAGTCTTATTTAACACCTGGATCATTCTACAAAGAATGGAAAAGTCTAATATTCAAGTTTTCCCAAATTGGTGGTCTCATTGCTGATGGAATCGAAGTCTATGGAATGCAGAGAAACTAATTTAATAGAAAATGATATCTTATTAGCAGCAATTTATGTTGATCCAAATTACAGAATTTTGCTATCAGAGGATCAGGTAGCCAGAGGAAAAGCTACACTACTTGATTTAAGTGAAAAAATAACAGGATTAAAGCAAGAAGATTATGTGGCCTCCCCTGAGCTTGACACATAACCTTCTTCTTCTAGTTCAGAATTTGATGAATGTGATTTTTAAAAAACAGCTTGATCACCAAGAAAAAATAAAAGAGATGCATTCAAGCTAGTAATACAAATACCAAATACCAACAAAGGAGAAGCTGCAGCGCTGGAAGCAACCAGTTACGAGAAGTTCCGCTTTGATTTCTATCAAGCTTTAACTTTAGTGGAGAAAGTAAGTCGTACATCAAAGTTACAGGTGATAGATGCAATAAAAACATATTCACTAATAGTTCAAGATGCAGCCTTTTGTGCTCTACCACTTGCCCAAGTCAGTGTTGAAAGGCTGTTTGTTTTCAGAACTCAAAATAATAAAATCTGATTTACGTGCTTCGATGAAAGAAGATTTGATTGAGTCCATACTGTTTTTGAGAATTAACTCAACCTAAAAGACAATGTATAGTTTAGTTTTAGTTTTTACTAGTTTTGTGCTCTTTTTGTATTAAATAAAAAAAAAAAAAAAAAAAAAATAGCGTATTAATGCATTGTATTGAATAAATAATGTTTGTATCAAATATATATTGTGTAATTTCAAATTTGCATTAAATAAAAAAAAATATAGTTAGCCATTTGAATTCTGAATAGTGATTACCATATAATCATAATGTAATCAGAATTCCAAAAAGTAGCCTGATGAGTCATGCAGCAATGAGGAAATATTTTTTATTGAGGAGTATAATAGGAGTAGGAGTAACATTAAGAAAAAATATCTTACTCCGGAGTAGGACAAGGAGTAACCCCAAAATCACCACTACTCCCCAGCCCTGGTATATACCCAGTTTGACAAGTAGATCTTTTCTGTTATCTCAAACCCGATCCTTCTATGATCACTGGAAACCCAGTCAGGCTCAACACTCCAGTTCATTAATGTGCTTGGACCCTCATAGTTGAAAGTGTGATATCAATATTTGATTCCACATTCACTGTCCAAAAATGTGCTATGCTCCAACCTCTGATTAGGGATTACGAGATTATGTTGATTGATTGTTTCCTCCAATAAACATCCTCTGTTATCAGTATACCTGCTATACCACGAAGTATTTCTGGAATAGGAGTCCAAGCGAAAAATTATTGTTTGTCCTTTCAGATATTCTAACAGATGTACCATGTAAGCTAAGTAGGGTTCAATATCTGCACAACGCTGGAAGTATATCGTCCTCACTTTCAACACAGACACATACACCTCTAAGTTATTATTGAAAATAATGATTGCAGCCTGCAGGTTATGCTCATTACACAACACAATTTTTGTAGACAGAGAATCCCATGCCCCATGAGTTTTCCATCAATTTTGTAAGTTTCCTGAATGCATGCCAGATCAACCTGTTCAAGATTGCATGCTATTCTCAGCTCAGCTGCTACCACTTTTGACCAGTGACCATTCAGCTGGATTATTTTTATAGTACTTTTACCATTAAGCCATTGATTACGATTGCTGCATGTACCATTCTCATATTTAGTAGTAATTCTGATCTGAACTTCTTTGGCTACCGTTTTGTTCCATTCTGAATATCAGATATGTCTGTTCTTTCAATTATTAATTTCTGTGCTCTAACAAATTCTGGACATCTCTTGTCCTTAACTGAATGATCTTCTTTATTTCCTTCATTCAAACAGTTCACACACAAACATAACTTCCTTATGACTATCCAGACAAGTGTGATATGTTTTGGGACATGATCTAGCCAAGGAGGATGTCTTTGTGTGTGCTAACACACAAAGACATCCTCCTTGGCTCAAGAAATTAGGTGCCAACTCAGCATTCTGATGGGCGTCTATGAGAGCTTGAGGTGTAGGGTAAATGCCCTCGAAGAAATTAATGAGGGGCCCATCAAGGTCTCAGCTGCCCAGCTCAACGGCAGAGCTGACTCCTGTGCATCAGGCAATACAGAGGCAATCTCCAAGGCAGAATGTGCTGGTTCCAAAGGAACTAGTTATTGTTGGTGACCCTACTATCAGGGAGATGGAGAATATACTATGCAAGAAGGATAGGTGGACCAGGACCAGGGTATGTCTGCCAGGGGCAAAAGGTGATATTGTTGTACACGTTGGAAGTAATGACATTAAGACTAAGAGATCTGCAGATTTACTCAACAAGTACAGGTCAACGTTGAAAAAAAGTTGCGAGTTAGGGTTGAATGTGAAAGTGTCTCTGCAATTCTGCCCAGACACGACAGGAGGGAATATATATGATATGAGCCTTGTCAATCAATTTGGCCCTGGAGAGATTGTGCAAGGCTCAAGGGGTAGAATTTTTTTCAGCCTGTCTGTGCTTGTTGACAGGAGAGACTGCTTCTATAGGGATGGGGTACACTTAAATAGAAAGGGTGCAAGAATATTTGCTAATGCCATCGAGGCAGTGCTAGGTGGGTCAGAAAACTGCTAGCTTTGGGGGATACAGAGATTAAAGGTAAACAGTGGCTGCAGGCAGAGGCAAAAATGATTCTTGCACTGTTTCTATTGGAATGAACAGCAGCATGGAAAGCAAGGCAAAGAGATTTCAAGGAGTCATAGTGGAACAAATAAATACACGGGCTGTGTTAGGGTAACTAAGAGTAGAAACAGGTGCATGTATACTTGTATGTACAGCAATGCTAGGAGTATAGTTAATAAATCTGATGAGCTTGAAGTGCTATTCAAGACATCAAAGGCAGATATTGTTGGAATATCAGAGATGTGGTGTCACATAGATATAAGCAGTGCAGAATTGGAATTTGGGGAATGCAATGTGTACAGAAAGGACAGATAGGATAGGAAGGGAGAAGGGGTTATGCCGTTAGTTAAGAAACAAAAAATCTAAGGAAGTGCATCCAATTGATATTGGTGGACAATGCAATGTTGTGTGTCTGTTTGGTATGACATAAGCACTGGGAAATGAAAAATGAGAATAGGTGTGTGTTATAGGCCTAATGAATCTGATGAGTATAATTAACAGTTGTGCAGAGAAACAGAGTGGGCCAGAAAATCAGAATGTCTTATAATGGGGGATTTTAACCTTCCAGATATTGACTGGAACTTGTAGGTCGGTCACTCACACACTAGCAAGACTTTTTTTGGATTTATTGGATGACTGTTTTCTATAGCAGCATGTTTGAGAGGCAACCAGAGGGAGTAAAACTCTTGGTCTGATTATCAGCAGTGATTATTCAAGCATTAAGAATAAAGGAACAATGTACTAATATGGGAATTACTTAAAGATGTAACTACCATCAAGGCTAAAGGGAATGGCTTTTGCTTTCGTAAAGGTGACTACAGGGGTCTCAGATAGTTGTTAAATTCTGTACAGTGGGATCAACTGATGATGTTAACAATGTTGAATTCTAAATGGAAAGCCTTCAGGGACTTAATCTTGGAGGCTACTAGGCTTTTCATTCCAACTAAGAAATAATGTTCAAGGTTCAGGCCTAAATGGATGTCAGATGAATTAATGAGGCTCGTGGCAGAGAAGAAAAATGTATGTAATGCATATAAATTTCAGGTGACACAGAAGCCTATGGCAGATATAAGATTGTCTATAATCAAGACACAAAGGAGTTTAGGCAGGCGAATACAGATTTTGAGAAATGTTTCGCAAAGGATGCAAAGAAAAACAGCAAAGAGTTCTTGGACCACAAATTGGAGGAGTTATTCAATGAGGGGAATACCAGAAGTTTATCGAACTCTAACAGGGAGCTAAGTGATTTTGTAATAACTGAGAGCAAAGTAGAGGAGAAATTGCTGAAGTTAAAAACAAGGAACGCACCTGGGGTGGATGGGATCTATCCAGTTATATTAAAGGAGGCAGCAAAGGAAGTAAGCAAACACTTACCAATAATTCTGAGAGCTTCCTTGGACTCAGGGGAGGTCCCCATGGATTGGAGGTGTGCAAATGTATCACCAATTCACAAAGCGGGTTCAAAAGGTGACAAGTAACTATAGATCTGTTAATTTAACTTGCGTTCCGGGGAAAATAATGGAATCACTGGTTAAAGAAGCATTGCATGATTACGTAGGCAATACTGCAGTAATAGTTAAGACACAGCATGGGTGTTTGTTAAAGGGAGGTCTTGTCTGACCAATTTGATTGGATGCTATGATGTGGTCACAAAGGAACTGAATGTTAAAAATTAATTTTGATATTGTATACTTGGATTTCAGGAAAGCTTTTGATACTGTTGCACATGAGAAACTACTGTACAAATTGGAGAGGTATGGCATTATGGGTAAGGTACTGTAATGGATAAAGGGATGGTTGAGTGGGAGGCAACAGAGAGTTGTAATCAATGGACACTACTCTTCGTGTACAAAAATATTAGTGGAGTTCCCCCAGGAACCCATTGTTGTTTTGTGTATTCATCAATGATATTGATGAGGGTGTATCAGGATTACTATAATAGTAACAGTAATAGAGGCATGTGATGCAAGAAAGCAAGTGTATGACCTTATGTAGCATCAGCCAAAAAAAAAAAAAAGTCACACAACCATTCCCTCTAAATTTTTGTCCAGTTCCACCTTGAATTTATTTAACCTATCAACTTCCACAACGACAGATGGAAGTTTGTTCCAGCTATTTACCACCCACTGGCTAAAGGCATATTTCCACACATCTATTCTACAACTGTCTTTGCTGAATTTGAATTTATGCCCCATAGGTTTGTAATCTGAGCTAGTGTAAGAATCCCATCAGAATTCAGCATGCTCAACCCACTCAAGGCCTTATACGCCTCAATCAGATCACCTCGCCAGTGCCTAGTCTCTAGCCACTGCAATTTGCAGAACTTAAGCCTCTTTTGGTAAGAGGATCCCTTCATTCCCCCTCACCAACCTTGTTGCCCAAGTTTGCAGATGATACAAAGGCGGCAGGGTTGTTAACGACTAAAGACAGTATGCTGCTCCAACTAGATCTAGACAAGTTGGACAAATGGGCTGAGAAGTGGCAACTGAAGTTTAACATTAATAAATGCAAATTACTGCATATGGGTAGCACTAACCCAAGAGAAAAGTACCAACTGTACACTCAGTATAGTGGAAAAGACCTGGAGATAATTGTGCAGTCAAATATGAAGGTGTGAGCAGAGCAGATGGACTGCCAGGCAAGTCATGGAGTCTTGTCAATGATATATAGGAATTTTGCTAGCAGGGCAGGGAGGTGATTATCTCGTTGTACAAGGCAATGGTCAGGCCACACCAAGAGTATTGTGTAAAATGATGCCTCCAGACTACAGGTCGGGAAGCCTCATTTTAGGAAGGATGTCGAGTTGCTAGAACGAGTACAAAGAAAGGCAACATGATTGAGGGGAACAAAGGGTGCTCTTACCAAGAAAGGCTTAAGTTCTGCAAATTGCAGCACCTGAAGAGTAGGCACATGCGAGGTGATCTGATTTGAGGTGTATAAGGCCTTGAGTGGGTTGAACAAGCTGAATGCTGATGGATTCTTCCTCTTGCTCAGATAAAGAACCTGAGGGACGGTTGAGTGCAAATTTCTGCACATATATTCTACAACTGTCTTTCCTCAAATTGAGGAAAGACAGTTGTAGAATATATGTGCAGAAATTTGCCTTTAGCCAGCGGGTGGGTGGTTGATTGGTGGAACAGACTTGATTGGTGGAACTAATGGAGGAGTGAAATGGGAGGGTTTTTTTTTTTTTTTTGGCTGATGCTGCATAAGCTTGCTTGCTTGC
Source organism: Mastigoproctus giganteus (assembly GCF_048544385.1). Lineage (NCBI taxonomy): Eukaryota > Metazoa > Arthropoda > Arachnida > Uropygi > Thelyphonidae > Mastigoproctus > Mastigoproctus giganteus. Next base: position 101,607,119 of record NC_143579.1, read on the forward strand.
ATTGCATTGTATGCCTCTACTAATGCTAATGTATGCCCACTCTTTGCACAGTGGCTACAAGCAGGTTCTTGTTGCCTGCAAGTTTCTGCAGTGTGGCCAAATGACTGACAGTTGTAATATCTAGTGACCATATAAAATGCATTTAGCCAACAGAATATCACCTTTATATAAACTGTTCCCTGATTTATTAAGAATTTCTATATGCAACTTGACAACCCAATTATCCAGTTTCTACCAGTTTTTGTTTTGTCTATACTTCCAAAACAAACCAAAAGCTCTGCCTGTATCTCTGTTCTGTCTACATTCATGCAGCTCAAGTTTCTCTCATATATATCATTTAAAAACTCCTCTTTATTTATTCCTTCATCAACATCGTAAATAATTATTTTCTAACACAGTTTTAGAGTCTTCAAAAATGAAATGTCCAAATGCCGAATCTGTTCATTTTTCTTTATGTGATCAATATCCCTTTCAGTCTCCAACTCCAGCATAATACCTCTTTCCACTATTTGTATCTTCCAAATGCTTACAGTTTTCAGTATTCCCAACATTGCCCTTCCAACTGTTAGTTCAACATTCTTACTGCTTTTTAGACTCAAATCGTTTGCTTTAATGACAAGCTCATGGCCTCGACCTGGACATGTTTCCTTAGGTTTAACAGTAACTTTTTAATACATACACATTCCTTCTCCTTGAACCGCATCACTGTACAGTTATTACCTACTCGGAAACTCTCAGTCCCCATCACTTTATGAAATGGTGATTTTTTTGAAAGTCACGCACCTATCCTTCATATGTTGTAACCATCCTTTGCAGACAAGACATCCTCTCTTTCAAAGTTTCATTTTGGACACCCAGTTCTCTGGCTGCATTTCTAATGTAGTCATAGAGATCCCATCGCAACAGAATTTCTGCTTTCACAGTTCTGTTTATACTGTAGTCTTCATTTCAGAAGAATTCTTGCAGATTACTTCTAAGCAAAGAAGCAAATTTCGTGACTGGACATAAGTATACTTGACCTGTCATCTCTGATGAAGTACCTTCTTTTCCTTCACCCCCCTCCCCCAGTCCCTGTCTAATCTCCTCAGACTGATTTTCTTCAGGTTCAAAATCTGGGCTGAAATTTTTGTTTTGATCCTCAACTTGTGGAGACATGGAATGAGGATACAAATCTTTTCCTACCACTTACTTCTAAGGTAATATTGCAGAATAAATCCTGTTCACCATCCATTAAAGAAAGATCTAAAGCTGTCCACCCCAGGTGCCTTTCTTATGTTTAACTTCAACAAATTCTCTTCTACTTTGCTCTCAGTTATCAAAAATCATTTAGCGCCCTGTTAAAGTCTGATAAACTTCTGACATTCCCCTCCCTAAATATCTCCTCATGTGTGAATGTAGATGCAAAATACTCATTCAGTTTGTCAGCTAACTGAGCAGGATCATCAACATCAAGTGGGCCAATCTGATTCATCCCCTCCCTTCTAGAGTTTACATAGGTAAGAAGTCTTTGCTGCTTTTCTTTGCATCCTTTGCCAAACATTTCTCATAATCTGTCTTTGCTTGCCTAACCTCCTTTTTGACTTGATTACAGACTAGTTTACATCTACCATAGGCTTCTGTTTCGGCTGATAATTTATATGCATCCCATGCATTTTTCTTCTCTGCCCTAGGTCTCATTAGTTCATCTGACATCCATTTAGGCCTAAACCTTGAACAGTATTTCTTAGTTGGAAAAAAACAAGCCTAGTAGTTTCCAAAATTTCTTTCTTGAATGCTTCCCATTTAGAATTTGCTGTTGGTAACGTCATCAGTTGGTTCCACTGTATAGAATTTAAAAACTGTTTTAAAAAAAAAAAAACTGAAGGACATATCCAATTTCTGGCTAATTTGAAGGAATACATCACAAGGCATGTCGCTAGCATTCTCTGTGATGTGCTTTAAGCAACAGCTAGCCATAATGCATTTCCAGCACATAGTTAACGTAAATGGTTACCATAACAAAAACATCTCAAATCATTATTCCTAGTAGTTCATCCAGACAGTACTCTACCAGATGCACACAGTACCAAATGCCATCACGATGGAAATTTCTGTAATATATATTCCTTCTTACCCCCCCCCCCCTTCATGTCTGCATGCATTGGATAGTGTCCACTCCAATTTCATCTTTCTACTATTAATGAGTAGTGACGACTCAGCTCTTCTTACTCTGTGCAAGGAATACCCATTATATACTTTCAGTGGGTATTAGATATACTAAGTCGGTGCTGTAAAATTAGCGGCCTCGATCTCTATCCTATGCTGATCTCTGTAATTTTCCAAAAAAAAAACATTATGAGAATCCTGAATAATTTTGATACAACAAAATCACTAGATTCTGATAGTAATCGCCCAGTTGTTCATAAAACCTGTATTCCAGAATTAATTCGTTATGCGTTGCCTTTTCATACTCACTCCTATTTCACTGATGATATTTCCTTCTGCATTGAAAATCTACTTATGTCTATCTTTCAATTATCTCCCATTTCTCTTACCTCAACACACCTTCCCAGTAATGAGGAAACCCATTAACTGCCAGCTTTTGCCCTATCTCAAAACCTTCCAACCAATTAATAATTACTAGTATGGATTCTGTAAGTGATTATATATGAGCAATGTTGTGACTTATGTCATACATCTCTCAACTCCACGGAACAGCTGGGAGAAATTCAAGTTGTTCCACTACACATTCCAAAGACATTTGATAGGGTCTGGCATGAAGACCATGTAACCAAATTCCCATCCCATTGTCATCAACCAATTTTTTGAAATTGGTGGAAAGTTCCCCTTCTCTGGCTGCTCAATGCATGTAATGGTATTGTCTTCTCAACCAATGCAAGAGTGCCTCAAGGTTATATTCTCACTGTTTCCCTCTTGTACATTAACTATTTTCTTCCAGTGATTGCTGATGACAGTATACTACACTCCAACTCCCAGTTTGATAAATTTTGTTCCACACAAACAAGTACAACTACTTAAAGACACCATTATACTGATCTTCACATTATTTTCTATAGTTACACAGTTGAGAACACAATTAACTTTAATCTTAACAAAACTCACACCTGTCCCACTTCATATAAAAAAATTATTTGCCACTCCTATAATTATCATCTACAGCACTCAAATAACAAGCCGAGAACTCAAAGCTTCACTATGATTAACTTTAACTTCTGGCCTTTCTTGGCATAAGATATTACAAATATCATTTCCTCTGCATCTAAGAAACTAGCTTCAACTCTCAGCATTGCAGGAACATGGTTTTCATGTGGGAATTCTTCCAAAACCATTCAAAAATTTCTCGACTATATTCAGGTTAATTAATGATCCTTCCCACTTTTAAAAATTCAGTTCACAAGGATCAAAAATCATAATCACAGAGATGTCAATTTTGTCTGAATATGTTGTCTGCAGATATTGCCAAGTGGTCCTGTTCCCCTGAATTTGCATCATTAATTCTGCCTCTTGCTTCCAAATCAGTATGAATGCTTAAATAATAAAGAACAAAAGGATTACTAGATGCAGGATTAAACTGTTCATCTTTACACTATTTTTCATAATACATCCCTGTTTGCTACTATTATAAAAAAAGAACACTAAATATACCACAAAACTAACATGGCAAACAAATGCTACAATTAGAGTAATACTTAGCGAGGTAAGATTCTGCTTTCTGAGTACCAAGATTGCCCAAATAATCAAAATAAAATAAAATTTAAAAAAGAAAAAGACAAAGCAATACTCACCCTCACACACACATGAACTATGGTATTAGTGTTACTTTAATAATAAATAAGTGAAATAAAGCCAGTGAACTCACAAGCACCACCTCTTTTTTGGGATAATGTGCTTGTGAACTCTGAAATGGAACATTTTCAGTCAATGGCAACTTTCCAATCCTACTTTTTTTTTTTTTTTTTATGATTTTAAATTATTTACTTTTGATTATTAGGATACCTTGGTACTCAAGTAGCAGAACTGCACTTTGTCAAATACAATTCTAATTGTAGCAATAATTTGCCACATTAGTTTTGTGGTATATTTAGTGTTTCTCTTTCTATATTAATCTTAGAGATATAACTACATTTGTCTTTATAGTGCAGTTACATTCTTCTTTATTTTACATCCTTTTATAATATGGAATGCAGTATAGTTGCATAAATGAAAAGCCCAAAAAAAAAAAAAAGAGTGTCCAGAAGAAAGCATCTTCATGTTTCTTATTCATCCAGTTAACCAGGCTTCTTAATCATTTATTCCCCTACTTCTGAATAATAACCTTATATTGAATGCATTTCCTTACAAAAAAAAAAAAAAAAAAATATATATATATATATATATAAAATCAAGCCCAATATCAACAAGTTGGTTTGTCTTCCCATTGTCTTCACAGAACTCTGTTACAGTTTTTTTTTTTTTTTTTTAAATAATTTTTTTTGTGTTAGGGTGGGAAGAAACAAACATATGAATAATATAAATAGAAATTGCCAATGACCTTATTGCCAAAATATCGTGTTAATTTTGCCTGTCACTAATATTATTCAAAGTAAATATAACTAATGTAATTGAAAAAATTTATTTTGAAGGATGAAAAAAAAAAAAAAAAAAAAAAAAACACTTTTAATAACATTTCTATTTTCAAATTAGTGTATAGAGGTGTGTGTGTGTGTGTGTGTGTGTGTGTGTGTGTGTGTGTGTGTGTGTGTGTGTGTGTGTGTGTGTGTGTGTGTGTGTGCGCGCACGCGTGCAAACCAGGTGTGATCAAAATGTTTGGGGCCTGAATTTGAATCTTGAAATTGCAGTGTCATAGTGAGTTCTTGTCTTTTTGCAGCATGTTTGGTGACCCACCTTGAAGAAGTAACAAGAATCATCCATGTATCTGCCATCAGTCTGAATTAGTGCACATTCAACAGAATTTATTTTGGCGTTTTTTGACACATTTTAAAATGGGTAATTTTAACAGGTAGTGAATGTGCACCAAATTTCGCTTAAAATTAGAGAAAAGTGCAACAAATCCACAAAATGTTAAAAGACAGTTTCTAGAGAATATGCTATGTGCCTTTTGAAGATCTTTCTGAAAAGTTTAAGAGGGTCACCTTCAAAAGCTCAATTCTGATGGGATTAAACTCGATACTGATGAGATTCTTCCTCTTGCTCAGATTAAGAACCAGAGTGGGCATAGATTCAAACTAAGGAAAGACAGTTGTAGAATAGGAAATAGAAAAGGCAGAAATTTGCCTTTAGCCAGCAGGTAGTTGATTGCTAGAACAGACTTACATCTCTTGTGGAAGTTGATAGTTTAAATAAATTTAAGGATGAAATGGACAAGCATTTGGAGTGAATAGATGAGTGAAATGGGAGGGTTTTTTTTTTTTTTTTTGGCTGATACTGCATAAGCTTGCTTTCTTGCATCATGCCTCTGCTAATGCTAAAAAGCGTCAATTCAACTGCTCATGTGTATGTGTTCTGATTAGGAGTGAGCTACATTTAACTACCTTCAAAGTTGCTAGTGAAACTAGCTATGGGACACGTCAATCAATTTTAATACAAGATTCGGGATGCAAGCATTTCAGCTAAGCTTATGCCTTACCATCCTCACTGATGATTAGAGTGAAGTGAGTTCCTGCAAGTCAGGATCTTTGCCAATGTGCTACTACTACCCACACTTTGTTTCTTCTATCATTACTGGTAATGAATTGCAGCTATATGATTATGACCTGGAAACAAATGCACAATCCTCTGGACAGAAGACTGTTTTACCAAAGCCCAATAAAAAGCAATAAAAATCTTGATCAAGTATGAAGGTCGTGCTTATATTTTTTTTTGACTCATAAGGCACTGTTCATTATGTTTCACCATGCAGTAAAAATTTGTTCCATATGTTGAATCAGTGATCCAGGAATACTAAAAAAAACAGTTCTAAAGCAATGCAGGATGCTGTACGGAAAAAAGGGCAGGAAAATTGGGCTTCAGGGAATTTGTGCATGCATCATGACAATGCCCTTGCACTATAAATACTTTCCATTCAAGAAATTCTTGTGTAAAACTCCACTGACTAAATCTGGTGAGTTGGCAGATGGTCCTCCATCTGCCAACTCACCAGATTTAGTCACCTCAACCTCCCTCTGTCCCCACCCCAAGCTTAAAGCTCAATTGGTCATAATTTGCAATAATTCAGGAAATTACACTCAGTCCTCGTATAACATGTGTTTAACCTACACGAATTCGATCATAGACGATTTATAAATAGGGGAACGATATCTTATATAATATGAACCGAATTCGCTTATGCATGATTCGCCTTTGTGTTTACAAGAAATGGCAGTCAAACGCGGAATCACCCCAACTGAACACAACACGATAGGAATGAAGAGGAGATTCTGAAAATGTATTTGTTTTTTATATCATTGAAGGGGAAAAACATTTCACCATAATAACGTAAAAAGCAACGATCGAGTTTACTACCAGTTTATAACAGATTCCATTAGCAGAAAGGCAACTGGAAATTGTTTTTATTGTTTTATGGTAGTAGTAGTAATAGTAGTAGTGGCATGTGATGCAAGAAAGCAAATGTATGAGCTTATGCAGCATCAGCCAAAAAAAAAAAATCACACCATTCCCTCCAAATGCCTGTCCAGTTACTCCTTAAATTTATTCAACATATCAACTTCCACAACGACAGATGGAAGTTTGTTCCAGCAATTAACCACCCGCTGGCTAAAGGCAAATTTCCGCACATCTATTCTACATCTGTCCTTTCTTAATTTGAATTTATGCCCCCTTAGGTTCGTAATCTGAACAAGTGGAAGGATCTCATCAGAATTCAGCATGCTGAACCCATTCAAGGCCTTATACACCTCAATCAGATCACCGCGCAGGTGCCTAGTTTCCAGCCACTGCAATTTGCAGAACTTAAGCCTCTCTTGATAAGAGGATCCCTTCATTCCCCTCACCAATCTTGTTGCCCTTCTCTGTACACGCTCAAGTAAATCTACATCCTTCCTAAAATGAGGCCTCCAGACCTGTATGCAGTACTCAAGGTGTGGCCTGACCATTGCCTTATACAGAGGGATAATCACCTCCTTTTCCCTGCTAGCAAAATTCCTATATATCATTGACAAAACCCCATGACCTGCCCTGGCAGCCTGTCTGCATTGCTTAGAAAACTTCATATCTGCCTGCACAATTACTCCCAGATCTTTTTCATTTTCTACCACCTTAAGTGTAGTACCACACAGTTGGTATGTTTCTCTGGGGTTACTTCTACCCATATGCAGTACTTTGCATTTGTCAAGGTTAAACTTCAGTTGCCACTTCTTAGCCCATCTGCCCAAACTATCTAGATCCTGTTGCAGTAGCACACTGCCATTACTGTCATTAACAACCCTGCCAACCTTTGTATCATCTGCAAACTCGACACTAAGCCTGATATACTTTCATCAATATCATAGTAACCCCTAAAAATGTGCTTTAGTAAAATGTGAGGTGTTAACAGTGTATCTCTGCCTTTACGGTGTTGTTTATTCAGTTGCTACACACGCGCGCAGCTTTGTTTATGTGTATCAAGCGTGCCGCCTCCTTTTGTAATTGTGCTTTATTCCCTAAAAATGAGTAAAATACTTAAAAGGTGTGAAAAGGAAGCGTCCTGGTGAAGACACTGCAGATTCACAGAGAAAAGGAAAAGCAATATCGATAAACAGAGGTGGACTGGGTCAAAAATTCTTACCCGTGAAAATTTGTAGTGGCCTCATACTATGGTTTATGGCCAAAATCACACTGGCCTCCGGCCCACCGGGGTTTTTCCCCGGTAAGGCTAATGGCCAGTCCGCCTCTGTCGATAGAGAAAAAATAAGAAATTATGAAACGCTTTGAGCGAAATGAAAGATCATGTGACATTGCACGTGCTACAGATCTAAATGAGGCAACACCAAGAATTACAAAGAATGCAGAGAAAATAAAACCAACTTTCATAGCAGGAACAACTCAAAGTGTAATTAAAATCCATTAGATTAAGACACAAAGAATTGGAGGAGATGGAACGGCTGTCATCTGTTTGGATATAAAAATCAAACAAAAAACAAGTTTGCTTACAATAGAAGCAAAAGCATTAGCAATATTTTATTACGTAATAGTCGCAATAAAATACTTACGTATTACTTAAAATACTTAAGTAATTAAAATGCTTACGTATTACGTATTTTATTACGTATAATAATAAATAATAGTAATAAAATACTTACGTACTTTATTACGATTATTTATTGTGTTTGGTAATGTTTTGGTTACAAATGTATGTTCAATCTTGGGTGGTCGGCACCTAACCCTATTTTTCCCATATGGCCTGTTGTTTATATTATACGATTTTGCATTGTACGAGGGTTTCTAGGAACACAACCTATCGTGCTATACGAGGCCTGACTGTATTAATGTGATACAGGAACTATTAGCAATTCCAAAAGAAGACTATCACGAATGCTTCTGGAAGTTGCAGGCTTAATGTAGTGTAATGTAGGGAATTAGTGTATGTTGCATAAAAGAGATTGAAGAACAGTTGATAAGCTTCATGTCCTAAATATATTCAGTTCCTGAAATTTTTTGATCTCACACACACACACACACACACACACACACAGGTGTAATCTTTATATACATACTTTCCTACCAGAACTTTCTTATTTGTGACTGCAGCTCGAACTTCATCTCCCAATTTCCTCTTCTGCCTACAATTTAAATCAAAACTTTTAAAATTCATGTAAAATATATCAACTACAAAAATTAATCCGAAGTTAATTTTTTTTTTTTTTTGCTTTATTTATTAAACAGAATAAGCGCAAATTTAAGAAGTCAGACAAAGACTGTCCCCACTTCTCTTTAGTGTCTGTGAATGATAGTGCAAGAATACACAAACACAATAATGCAAAAAGAAATACAAATACAGAAACCTAGTTGTAATTTAATACTCTTGACATGCAAACCAATTTCAATAAACAGCACCACTGGCAAAATAATTCAGGGAACACAGCCTATACAACATCAGATCAAACAATAAATACCTCACTAGTTTTGTATTTTATCTAATTACAAGGCTATGAGGAAACTTATAATACCAATAATTGATTTCATTTTGCTTAAAGGAAAATTTTTCAAATCCAGTCTACAATGATCTTTCCTTTGAATCTATAACCTTGTTTGATTTATCCTAGAGAGAGAGAGAGAAAATATACTCCCATAATTAAGTTTGCTCAATACATTTAAGTCTAAGCATCTGGACAGATGCTTAGTTTCCAAACATTTGTGTTTTTTCTAAAAGGAATTGCTTCCCATAAAATATCTTTTTGCATCTACTACTTTTGTTGCCCTACTTTGTGCCCTACCAAGCAAGTAAATTTCATTCCTGAAATTGGGCATCCAAATCTGTATACAATATTCAAGATGCAGCCTTGATCATTCATCTGGACCTTTAGAAATCAAAAATGGGAAACTCTTTCTTAAAGAGGTCCTGCTTTAGTCATATGTATTCTTCAGAATATGACACCATTAACAGAGACAGGAGAGTCCATATTCATCCCCTTTTCGAGACTGCAATCCTTAAATGGGACAAATGGTTCTGCCCGGAATCTCCAGGACTATTTCCAGTTTCAATGCATGTGCAGAGGATAATTCCCCTGTTCCTCCAGCAACATGTATCAAGAGCCATGATTCTGCAGGTATTATTTAAGAATGTACCATAGCTGTAAAATTTCACTGTTGATAAAAGAGACTGTCGCCATTGGAAACCTTGGTGTTGTTTTTATCACTTTTAACTCCAAAATTTTATCAATGTATATTTTATATTAAATATACAGTTTTATCCAGTGTTTAATTTAATTTTATTTTATTAAAGTCTTTTGTTACATATATGGGTTGGTGTAGTTATTATGAGTTGTTATTTTCTTAACCCCCGAGGACTATTTGAAGAAAAGAGTGTAATGTTATCTTTTTTTGCACAGATTACAAGAATTAAATAGTAAATAATATCCTAAGAAATAGATACTCTCTCTCTTTAGTAGGTAAGTATAAGTACAATTAAAGATTAACACCATAGTACAGGCAACTCTTGGTTTACGAACGTTCGATTTATGAACATTCGCTATAACGAATGTCACAATCATTCAAAATTTCTTAAAGTTGCCAATAGATAGAGTTCCTTATAAAACGAAATGCCAAACATGTAGTGAACATAATTGTAAGATTTAAATAAATAAACTTTTAAAAAATGTATTTATTACAGTAATTATCAGGAAATTGTTGAACTGGACAATAAAATGGACCTTGATGTGAGAGAGAGAGAGAGAGAGCTGTTGGACTCTCATTTTGAGGAATTAACCGATGAAATAATTGAAATAGAGACACGTCTAAATTCTGAAGTAGCAGAAGAACCTGATATTCCACAGCCTTCCAGAACATTTACAAGGCAGAAAATGGCTGCAGCTTTTAAATCAATTTCTGAGGGGTTGGAAATCTTTAAAGAAGAGGATGCAAATATGAAAAGAATTGCAAAAGTGAAAAGAGGCGTTTTTGACTGTCTAGCATGCTACAGTGAGATTTTTGAAGGGGGAAAAAAAAAAAAAGAATTTAACTATGCAATCTTCTATAAAAACATTTTAAAAAAGTGAAAAACCCAGCTGTTTCTTCATTATCAGATGCCCTTCCAGCTACCTCATCTGCACCTAAAAAATTAACAAGTACGATATCTTGTTTTTTTATTCTTTTTTATTTTATTTTACATTATGTACTGTATACAATAAACCATAACACATAATAATAATAATAATAATAATAATAATAATAAAACGTATTATATAGACCAGGGGTGGCCAACTTAATTTGTGATGCGATCTGCTTTTTTTCCATCAAAATGTGCTGCGATCTACCATCTCAAAAATTTCATTGCACAAGGTTAAAAAAGTTGATCAACACATCGAAAAATGTTTATAAATTTTAAATTCAATACAATTCAGAATTCGTATTTTAAATTCATACGTATTTAAAATTTTAATTTATGCAAAGTTTGTGTCTTCATGTCATCTGCCAAGCTTTCAAAATTGGGGATATACTGTAATAAGGCCAACAGTAAAGAATCTTCTGTATACAAGTTTGTAAGAGCACAGATATGTGGAACCAAAACAGGAATTTAAAAGTTTGCTCGTTTTTTTTACATTTGGGTACTTTTCTCAGCAAACATATTTCCAAAAGCATTCTTCTGATGATCCGGCTTTTAGGAAGATATCGTTTCGCAATGTAATAATTTCATTTTCAAGTAATATTTTCTCCACGTGAAAAATCGCAGCGATTTTTCTGCAATTTGTTTTGTATCTAAGTCGACATTAAATGGATAAGAAATATAATGAACAACATCTTCAATTGTTTAAAATCACTGAATCTGGTTTCAAAATTGTCCACAACATTATTAATTTCAGAAACATATTTCTCACTATTAAATTCAAAAACAGGATATTTTTGCAAGTGATCAAATTTTTTTTCTTTGAGATCCTTAGCCATTGCCAAAAAGTGATATTTATATGCAGAAATACTACTAATCATGTCACCCACATTTTTATTTTTTACTTGTAATTCCAAATTCAAATTACTTAATTTACTGGTAAAATCTGCCAAAAAAAGCAGATCACACAACCACTCTGTATCTTGTAGCTGCTGATAATTGTAGCCCCTTTAATCAACAAATTTTTTAATTTCATTCAGCAAATTTCGAAATCTCTGTAGAAACTTACTCTGGCTCAGCCACCTCACATCTGTGTGTAATATCAGATCTGGTTCTTTTTCATCAAGTTGCATTTTGAAAAGTCTCCTTTGAAGAGATTGTCCTCTGATGGAATTCACGATTTCAAAAGCGATGTGATTTTTACCTTTAGTATTTAATCTTTTGCTGGCTAACGGTACAGTGGTAACTCAAAAAATCTGAGAATTCATCATCCTTTTGGCACAATGCGACGAATCCATTAAGATGCCCCGTCATTTCTTTAGCTCCATCTGTTGTTACTGATACGAGATTAAATAGTGGTAATTTAATATAATTTTTTCAATAAAATGTTTGAATGAGTTAAAGATATTAAGACCTCTAGTTCTTTCTTTTAATTAATGAAACCATACCCAACAGTTCTTCTCTAGTGGCAGAACCATCGAAAAACATACCAACAAAAACAAGCAATTGAGCTGTATCACTGACGTCTGTAGATTCATCCAGTTGTAAAGAAAAGGACATACAATTAGCAATATGAGCACGCAACTGTTCACATTTTTACTCATTTTTTCGATGCGTTGCATCATAGTATTTCGAGATAATTGCAGATCTTGAATGGCACTTTTAATTTCATATTTGTTCTTAATTTTCAAAAAGAGAATCTGTTATTTCTAGAAATATGTCTTTGATGAATTGACCATCAGAAAACGATCTGCATTTTTTTACAAGATGACTCACTTTAAATGATGATTGTAAATTTAGATTGTAAATTAGGTGTCATAAAGAAATTTTGTTGCGCGAATAATCTAGATTTAAGTACTTCTAATTTATTTTTTCTTAGGTCACTATTCGGCGGAAAATCCGACTGGTATTTACGACGGAGTGCGTTGAAGTGCCTTTCTAAATTTCCTTTTTTGGGTATAGCCATGGAAGCATTGCAAATCAAACAGCAACATTAAAAAATTATTCTAGTTCCCACTCTTGATGAAAATGATGTTTTACTCTTTTTCCTAGTATTCATTTTAATTCAAAAGGTATTAAATTAACATATAAGTACTGTCCAGTTATTAAATCAGCAAAAGCAATGCTTACCGATTAAAACACTTTAAGTTGCATGAACTGGACAAATATTCTGTCTGAACAGCTAACGTAGGATAATTGATGAAGAGCATTCTCAAATGAGGAAGTTGTTTCCAAAATAACCAGACAAACACACCACCATTTATTGCTCTATTTTATGTTATTATAGTGAAATGTGTTTCTCCTTTAATGAAATCTTCAATCATGCAAAAAAAAAAAAAAAATAAAAAATAAAAAATAACTAATTAAATTTTCAAAATCTGCTCTTCATTCCTATTTTTGAAGCTTCGTTAAAAAAACGTGCAGTAGCGATACCCTATGCGCAATATAAAATTTTGGTAGTATACCTGACCGCACAAATCGAGGGATGACTGTGTATTTAAAATTCGTTGTGATTGACTAAAATTAAAGCCGCAAACGACTCATTGGCCACCCCCTGATATAGACCATTTGATGTTTAGTACATGGTTTTAATGCTTTAAAATGGCTAACGTATAAGATATGTATTGTAAAAGTTCAGGAATGCAAGATATACATACTGAACGAAACATATAATGAACAACGTCTTGGAATGAAACTCGTTCATAAACCGAAAATTGTTTGTATTTATTTTAACATACAGCTTGTATAGACTGAGCTCTATGACTATTACTGGCGGCCAAAAACGAAACTTCAATCCGAGCACTTACAGTCCTTAATATCTCCAAAAACAGTTTGGTACCCACATAACTGTCAGTTAAACTTTGTTTTTAAACAACTTCTAAAATTTTGTTCCTAATTTTACAATATTTAGTCTTGTACAGTCTTGTAATAAACTTTATGCATCTTTAAATCATATTTTGTTAAACTCAACATTAATAGACCACATTTCAACACAAAGCTTTGCATATGAATTCAAACTCTATCATAAACCTTTAAATATACAGTTAATTTTTTCAAGGGAACGAAATCGACCGCTCCCTTGAAAAAAAATTTGTTAAACAGAAATTTCATTATAAAAAATATGACCTTTTCAACAATAAAAAATACTGTAAATTCATAAATATAGTAAAAGATGGGAAATAAATCAGAAATAAGTGGGAATGAATAAATTTATTCATTCAGAATAAATGGATTCAGTGGGAAAGCAATGTATTTATTAAATACATACATATTAAGAAATGACTACTTACATCATGCATACAATGTATTAGTACAGTTTTAAGAATTATGATCATGCACACAATGTATTAGTACAGTTTTAAGAATTATGATCATGCACACAATGTATTAGTACAGTTTTAAGAATTATGTCATAAAATATTTGGTTATTTTTTTGGACACTGGTTTCTACTGTACACTGTTCATAAAAATGTTCGCATTTGTTTAAACACTCAAATATATTTTCGGTTACATTTTCTTCCCACTGAAGGCGTCGACGCAGAAATTTTTCAAATGTTGCCAACATTTCTTGTTTAGAAGGTTTAATATTGCCCTAGTTTTCATCCAACTCATCATCGATATTGTCACTAGTTCTTTAAATATGTTCCAAAATGTTGGAATCACTTGGATATTCAGCTACTATGACATCATTATCAACTCCTAAAACTATGTCAAGAACAATTTCTCCACTGACTAAATCTTGCTTGGAACTCTTCCCAAGGTTGCTCAATGTCTTGTAGTAGTTCATCTCTCTCTCTCTCTCTCTCTCTCTCTCTCTCTCTCTCTCTCTCTCTCTCTCTCTCTCTCTCTCTCTCATCGCTGTTAATTAGCAAAACCTGCTTTTGCAAACAATTCTTAATCATTGTTTCAGTCTTGACTTCACACTTTCGTCAACTCTGATATGCACATCCACAAATCTGTAACAGAATCTATAGGTTGGTTGGTTGCTTTCTATTCTTGGTATAATTTTTTTCAGTATACGCCTTCAGTAGTGCATTTCAAATCCTTGGCACATTGGCTGCAGTTTATAAGAGGTGGAAGAAAACAAGCTTCACACTTGTGAGTTTCAAAATTACCGAGTGAAGGTGGGCAGGGTGGTTGTCCACAATCAATGCGATTTTTCTGTTTTATTTCTTCATCTTTCTGTCGAAATTTAAAATCCGCTGCTCAAAAATTTCACTTGTTAGACAAGATTTTTTGTTGTAGTTGTAGTCCAATGCTAATAACTTTACTCCTTTGAAACATAAGGGCTGTTTACTTTTGCTTATTACCAAAAACTTCAGTTTTTCATTACCGGCCATATTTTTTCACCAACCAAGAATATAATTCTCTCCTTACTATTTTTACCACTTAAACATTTAAAAAATAGACATGTTTCATCAATGTTAAATATGTTTTTGGGCTTGTAGTCATTCATAATTATTATTTTTTTTTTCAAAATTTTTTCTTTCCAGTGGGTATAGTCTGCTTTGATTGCACTCCGCTCTCATGAGGAATAACTTTTTCGAGTAAGCCCATGGCACTCTAAATTTGTCCATCCAACCAGAACTGGCTTGGAATGTTTAATGCCCTAGAAAAGATGCGTACTCCAGAGCCTTTTCTTTTATAAATGGCCCTGATATCGGTACGTTTTGGTCTACCAAATTAGGAATACCAAATTTTATCGCCATTATACGAGAGGAACTACGAAAAAGGTTTAACAAGAAATATCAGCTCTTACATGAAATACATTATTTAAAATTTAAACTTAAGAGAGACATGCATCCTAACATTTGGATCGAATTCACAAACCTTGACAGTATACGTATTAACACAGCCCTCAAGGAAGTTGAACAAACATTCTAAGAAATGGATCATACTTACTCAAAGAACCCAAAAAACAAACACCGCTCCACAAATTTCCACCGTTAACATTTCTTCCAAAACTTTCACTCCTACTGAACTCGCAGGTTTAGAACATGGTTTCAATTTTGCTATAAAAAGCCACCAATATCCCATAAAATAATGCATCATAGAAATTCAAACAAAACTTGAACATCATCCAGACAAATGGCGTATTTTACATCAAACTAACTCCGTAATTAATTCAAAACTCCCCCTTCAATCCAATATAACCAAACAACAGCTCAATGATATACATAAATTAAGTAATTTGTTACCTCTGACATTATTATCCAAAAAGCAGACAAAGGAGATACAATAGTAATTTTAGATAAAGCTACTTACATAGAAAAAATGGAACAAATCCTCGCAGATCAAGACACTTATATAATCAATAATTCTTATATCTAAAGTAAAAAATAAGCTTGACATTATCCTTAGGATAACTTAGGGCTAACAAAGAAATTACTCTACATACCTTACAGGATTGGCATACGAAATAATATCCCCCCCCCCCATATGTTTGGAATCGCCAAACTACATAAACCAGGCCACCCTCTAAGAACAATAATCTCTTTCAGTAAATCCGCCTTCGCAAACTTATCTTCCTTTCTAGATAAAATCATCTCCCCCCCCTTACAAGGTTTTCTAAATTTAAAATCAATAACACCAACCAAGCTTTTGAGAAAATTAATACTAACATAATCACTGATGATGACATTTTAGCATCCTTCGATGTTGTATCACTATAACATACCTTTAACCTTACAAGCCCTATGTGAATACTTAACCACTGACAATATTCTTATCAACCGTACCTCCCTTTCTATAAACAATATTTTAGAACTCACCTCTTTACTATTAGACACCAGACATTTTAGATTTCATAATCAGATTTTTCAACAAACATTCAGTTTACCAATGGGCTTAGGCATTTCTGCCCCCCTCCCCCCATCTGAAATTTACTTAGCTACAATTGAAAATCACATCCTACAACCTTATCCTTCCGAGATAAAGCTATACATGTGATATGCCAATGATATACTCATAATAGGAAATAAATTGTCGATCAATTCGGCCCTGGAGGGATTGTGCAAGGCTCAAGGGGTAGAATTTTTTTCAGCCTGGACTGTACTTGTTAACAGGAGAGATTGCGTCTACAGGGATGGGATACACTTAAATAGAAAGGGTGCAAAAATTTTTGCTGATGCTGTCGAGGCAGAGTTAGGTGGGTCGGAAAACTGCTAGTTGGGGGGGGATACAAGGACTAATAGATTAACAGTAGCCACTGGCAGAGGTGGAAGTGATTCTTGCACTGCTTCTATTGAAATGAGCAGAAGCCTGAAAAACAAGATGCAGGATATTTCAGAGACTGCTGGGAGTCATTGCGGTACAAGTAAACACATGGGTTGTGTTAGGGTAGCCAAGAATAGAAACAGGTGCATGTATACCTGCGTGTACACCAATGATAGGAGTTTGGTAAATAAATTTGATGAATTTGAGGTATTGCTCAAAACATCAAAGGCAGATATTGTTGGGATATCAGAGGCGTGGTGTCACACAGATTAAGGAATGCGGAACTGGAATTTGGGGAATACAATGTGTATAGAAAGGATAGACAGGACAGGAGGGGAGGAGGGGTTATGCTATTAGTTAAGAAACACATAAAGTCCAAGGAAGTGAAGCCAGTCAACATCGATGGACAGGGCAGTGTCGAGTCAGTTTGGTGTGACATAAGCATAGGGAAATCAAAATTGAGAGTAGGAGTGTGCTATAGGCCTAATGACTCCGATGAGTATAATAAGATATTGTACAGGGAAATAGAGTGGGCCAGTAAGTCAGAGAGTCTTATAATGGGGGATTTTAATTTCCCAGATATTGACTGGAATTTGTGGGTTGGTCACTCGCACACTAGCAAGGCTTTTGTGGATTTATTGGATGATTGTTTTCTACATCAGCATGTTCGTGAGGCAACAAGAGGGAGCAATACTCTTGATCTGATTATCAGTAGTGATTCTTCATGCATTAAGAATCTGCAGATAAATGAACCACTAGGTGGCAGTGATCACAGTGTGTTGAAATGGGATTTACTCAAGGAGGTAACTACCATCAGAGGTAAAGGGAAGGGTTTTTGTTTTCCAAAGGTGACTATGATGGTCTGAGACAGTATTTAAATTCTATACAGTGGGACCAACTGATGATGTTACCAACAGCAAACTCAAAATGGGAAGCATTCAAGGAACTAATCTTGGAGGCTACCAGGCTTTACATACCAACTAAGAAATATTGTTCAAGGTTTAGGCCTAAATGGTTGTCAGATGAACTAATGAGACATGTGGCAGAGAAGAAAAATGCATGGGATACATACAAATTAATGGGTGACATGGAAGCCTATGATAGATATAAGTTGGTCTGTAACCAAGTCACAGAGGAGATTAGGCAGGTAGAGGCAGACTACGAAAAATCCTTGGCAAAGGATGCAAAGAAAAACAGAAAAGAGTTCTTTACCTATTTAAACTCAAGAAGGAAAGGGATGAATCAGATTGGTCCACTGGATATTGATGGTTCAACAGTTGAGGATCCTGCTCAAGTGGCTAACAATCTAAACGAGTATTTTGCATCTGCATTCACGCATGAGGAGTTATTCAGGAAGGAGAATGATGTAGGTAAAGTAAACATTGGCAGTGAGCTGGATGATTTTGTAATAACTGAGAGGAAAGTGGAGGAGAGATTGTTGAGGATAAACATAAAAAAGGCACCTGGGGTGGATGGGATCTATCCAGTTATATTAAAGGAGGGCAGCAAAGGAAGTAAGCAAACCCCTAGCCATAATTATGAGAGCTTCTTTGGACTCAGGGGAGGTACCCATACACTGGAGATGTGCAAATGTAACCCCAATTCACAAAGGAGGATCAAAGGCTGACACAAGTAATTATAGACCTGTTAGTTTAACTTCTATTCCAGGTAAATTAATGGAGGCACTGGTTAAAGAAGCACTGCAGGATCATCTAGACAAGAATTCAGTTACAGCTCAGACGCAGCATGGTTTTGTTAAGGGCAGGTCTTGCCTGACCAATTTGATTGGATACTATGATGTAGTCACAAAAGAACTGGATGCAGGGAATAACTTTGATATTATATATTTGGATCTTAGAAAGGCTTTTGATACTGTTGCACATGGAAGACTGCTGCACAAATTGGAGCAGTGTGGCATTGGAGGCAAATTGCTGCTATGGATAAGGGGATGATTGAGTGGCAGAAGACAGAGAGTGGTAATCAATGGACACTGCTCAACGTGGACTAATGTTATTAGTGGAGTTCCTTAGGGTTCAGTGTTGGGTCCGTTGTTTTCGGTGTTTATGAATGATATTGATGATGGGATATCAAGTTTAATGTCCAAGTTTGCAGATGATACAAAGGTTGGCAGGGTTGTTAAGAACACCACTGACACTATGCTGCTGCAACAGGATCTGGAAATGTTGAACAGATGGGCTGAGAGGTGGCAAATGAAGTTTAACATTGACAAATGTAAAGTACTACATATGGGAAACAGTAACCCCAGAGCAACGTATCAACTCTGCGGTACTACACTGACAGTGGTGGAGAATGAAAAGGACCTGGGGGTAATTGTGTAGGCAGATATGAAGTTCTCTGAGCAGTGCAGACGAGCTGCAAGAGTAGCTCATGGTGTCTTGTCAATTATATACAGGAATTTTTCTAGCAGGGATAAGGAGGTGATTATTCCCTTGTATAAGGCAATGGTTAGGCCACATCTTTAGTACTGTATACAGGTCTGGAGGCCTCATTTCAAGAAGGATGTAGAGCTGCTGGAACGGGTACAGAGAAGGGCAACAAGATTAGTGAATGGAACAAAGGGTTGCTCTTACGAAGAAAGGCTTAAGTTTTGCAAATTACAGAGTCTGGAGACTAGGCACCAGCAAGGTGATCTAATAGAGGTGTATAAGGCTTTGAATGGTTTGAGCATGCTCAATGCCAATGGGATTCTTCATCTTGCTCAGAATAATCACCTCAGAGGGCATAAATTCAAATTGAGGAAGGACGGATGTCGGATAGATGTGCGGAAATTTGCCTTTGGCCAGCGGGTGGTTGGTTGGTGGAACCGACTTCCATCACTTGTTGTTGAAGTTGATAGCCTAAACAAATTTAAGGCTCAACTGGACAGGTATTTCGAGCGAACGGAGGGGTGAAATGGGAGTGGTGTGTTTTTTTTTGTTTTTTTTTGGTTTTTTTTTTGGCTGATGCTGAATAAGCTTCCTTTCTTGCATCATATGCCTCTACTAATGCTAATGCTAAAACTATAATTGATAACCTTTTCATAAAATTTAATTCAATTCACGACAGACTAAAATATACACTCGAAATAGAAACTAATAAACAAATTAAATTCCTCAATCTCACCATATATAAAACAGGTACTAAACTAGGAACTAAGATTTTTAGAAAACACATGCATACAGGGAAATTCCTACACTTTACATCACACCACCCTCCTAACGTAAAAAAGTCTGTTCTCTATAACCAAATCCACAATGCCTTTAAATACAGCACCTCACAAGACAACCTATCCAACGAGTTACAATACCTCACAAAAAAATTTATAGCCAGAAACTATCCACAACACTTAATTCAACACACTATTCCATTGTAAAAAATAATATTCATAACCCTATAAAACGCATTACAAATAACAAAACACGTCTCGTTCTCCCTTAGCACAGTAATCTTGCTGGACAATTTCGGCGAATATTTGCAGGCACGGACATTACACTTATTTTTTCTACCTACAATAAACTTGGATCACTCTTCAATAAATATAAAGAAACACATAAATATCCAACAAGCGAAATGAATAATATTACAGTGGATTCCAGTTATTTGGGCCACCGGTTAATCGGGGCAGCCATTTATTTAGGGCAAATCTTAAAAAACAGAACTGAATCGAGAAAATAGCCAGGGTTTACTTCACTTAATTGGGACAAAATGCCGTTTAATCGGGGCAGGAGACTGCAGCACTGAAGCTTACCCTACGATTGTCTCCGACCGTACCACGTAGTTCGGTCGGATTTCTGGAGGTCATAACCATAAAACAATAAAAACAATTAGAAGTCACCTGTTTATTGGGCTTTTCTGTTTGTGAAATCTATCATAAACTGATAGTAAACTCGATGTTATTGAATTTGCGATAATACTGACAGCTGGAATTCGGTGGGTTATTATGGTAAAATGTGTTTACACTTCTATGGAATCTTCAATCATATAAAAAAAAATAATTTTCAGAATCTTCACTTCATTCCTATTTTTAAAGCCTCGTAATTTGTTACTCCGTTCTCACTTGCGCATATTGTGTTACTTGCAATTTGTGTGTGCCGTGTTTTTTGTTATTGATTGCTTATCTTTTTACTGTTTGAAATATTAAACCCCACCCACAAATGATATTGAACAGAAATGTCAACTAGTTTAGTTAGTATGTACATATTACAGTACGTATTAATTATTCCGATTAACACGTATATTCTTCCAATTTTCACGTATCATTTGGGTAAATTTGTGCTTAATATATCTTTGCTTTTATAGCTTGTTTGTTTGTTTGTTATTTGGTTTTTAGGAGCATTAGCAACAAAGGCCATATTGCTCCGGGAATATGCGATGGTCATTCCCTGACCTTTCCGCATCCTCCGTATTTGGTGGTGACGGGTTCGAACCCCAGTCTAATCAAGAAGCGTGTGTTACGCACTGCTGCTCCTTCCCACCTGGCTACAGAGGCGCCACTTTTATAGCCTGTGAATAATATTCCTCCTATTTTTGCTAATTAGAATCACTGTTTAATAGAATTAAAATTCAATTCACAAACGTGATCACAATGACCGGCGCTTACTGCACATCATATAGTGAACGGTACTTTACTATGGTGACACCAACGTAATGTGATCTAATTGTACAGTGACCCAGTTGTAAAGGGGAGGGGTACATTGTATTTTTAACTATTTACGTGAAACTTCGGATAATTGGGGCAGCCGCTTAATCGGGCCAAAATGCACTAGGCCCGATGTGTCCCAAATAACCGGAATCGATTGTATTTACTTAATTAAATGTCAACAAAATTGTAACACCTGTTACATTGGCAGTACTACAACCAAATTCGGTTCAACCCAGTCTTCTAATACAAGAGCTTATTATCACTACAATAGCTTCAGAATGGGACAATCCAGCACTGAACTTACTTTACACGTACGCTCCAACAACCATACCCCCCTAGTTGATTCAGCTATCACATTAAAATTAAAAAACAATTACAAAATCTTGCAATATGAAGCCCTCATTATAGAATGGTTCCGTCACCACTCCGATCTAAACATTTTAAATGCAAAACTCCCCTTCAATCTTTCTCCGGTTTGGAATCTCACCAATTTGAGATTCCCGCAAGAGGCAAGTGCATCACGGGATTACAAAATTTTTCTTAAATACAGTACACGATCCCTTGCACTTAACTTGCCAACTGAAGACGTTTTAACGAAAATCCACCGTTATGACTATTGGCTTATTCACTATTTAGAATTTCAACTTTAACCAACTACACGACAACCAAGGACGGAGTTAGTGCATTTCTACTTCCTTGCGCATATTTTAATCCCATTTCCATCGTAATTACCACTTATTCATCCCCTTAATTTTTTAATAAACTAATCACCTTAAAGTTAGCCAATCTCTTATTATTCAAACGATAACAATTGCAGATCGATCAAAGGTGAGTACTGGAAATTTGAGCTTTTGCTATTTTTGAATTTAGTCCAATAAAACAGTACTTTAAGATATACTATAACTTCTAAATATAAATCTTTACTTCTTCTCTGAAACAGTTTTGATGAAGTATTTGCCATGGGTATTCTAGTACATAAATAATATATTATATAAAAGGAAAAGAAGAAAATGAAAATGAAAAAGGGAGATTTATGAACTTCTCAGAGAGATTTATCACTTAAGAATATAAATGATATAAGAAATAGAGAGAAGAAATCTAGAAAATGGAGTAAAGACATAAGGAATAGGGCAAAGAAATACAGGAAAAGATCAAAGAAACAAAAGAAATTATGGTATAAAAAATTTTAAATATAAACATACAAATAAATATAAAAATAGATAAGTATATTGTTGTATACTGAATAACCTTTGTGTATGCACATGCATGTGTTTTTAATTAATCTCTATCCCCACACTCGCAGTGGTGCTACACACAATAAGCTATGCTCGCTCATGCTTGTGGAACCAATACTAATTGTCAGTGAGAAAGTTTTTTCAAGGTAATTTGTGCTTTACATAACAATTTATCTGCAACAGAAAGACTATTTAAACAAACTATAGCAATTAATAAATGATAAAATTTAATCAAAATATTTCTTTCACATAGCTTTAGATTCATAACATATCACAATATAGCAATCAATAAAATTTAACACGCTTTTGTTATTAACAGCAATTTTTATCGTATATCACTGTGTTGTTTTAACAAGAATACAATCAGATATGAATTTTACTATAATGTACCAAAAAGGGTGGAGAGGTAGGAGAAAATATGGTATTCAGTCTATGATTTACAACTGGAAGTTGAGAGAAGGGTGTCGCTGTCTCTTTGTATAAGTTGATAGTCAGCTGTATCTAAATGAAAAGTGCTTTTTGCAGGAGGTCCAGAGAATAATGAGCAGATTGGCAAGGATGCTAATCGGCATCCATATGAAGAACACATCAGACAGTGCAATCTGCTGGCACCTAGACATATTGGGGGGGGGGGAGCTGAATGAGGTATAAGGCCCTGATCAGATTGGTGAAATGAAAGAGAAGATATATTTTCACTTGTGAGAAGAATTACGCAGTACAAATATAAAATCTTAAGAGTAGCAGAATGATGGATTTCATGAAGTTTACCTGAAAGGTTGGTAGAGGTCAAAACAGAATTGATAATCATCTTGACATCCCCCGCCCCCCAATTCCATTTGCCATGGGCAGCAGGATATGTTCCTAGATATCATGCAGTGCATTTATAATAGATAGCACATTGCTGGTAAAGGTAGTCCACCATTGGTGTAATGACTGTATTCTATTAAACAGACCTATTACTTTTTGAAACATGAACACACTGTAGTGTGTGTGTGTGTGTGTGTGTGTGTGTGTGTGTGTGTGTGTGTGTGTGTGTGTGTGTGTGTGTGTGTGTGTGTGTGTGTGTGTGTGTGTGCGTGTGTGTGTGTGTGTGTGCGTGTGTGTGTGTGTGTGAGAGAGAGAGAGAGAGCAGAGGGAGAAGGGGTGGCATAGTTAAGTGCTCAGTTTATGAGATTTTATGACATAAAATCTCATCGTCGAAGTTTTCAGGAGGAAAAACTCTCACCCAAGGCCGACTAACTCAGTCGCATTGTGAAAAAGACCCATAGAAAAAGACTGTCCACAATGCTATGCTGAGATACCTTATATTTTTACTAAATAATGTGAATTGAAGACTATGCACAAAACATCATAGGAAATATGGCAAAGTTGCATTTGGCATATAGACATGTTAGAATACACATTCCACATGTG